>NC_135818.1:14202886-14332252 GCF_964213995.1 Mustelus asterias | reverse complement strand
TAGCATACCCTCTAATTCTATCTTTTACTCTCATTCAATGCTTTTCAAACTGTACTGTAACATGGCGGCACAGTGGTTAGCTCTGCTGCCTCACAGCGCCAGAGACCTGGGTTCGATTCTGGGCTTGGGTCACTGTCTGGCTGAGTCTGCACATTCTCCCCAGGTCTGCGTGGGTTTCCTCTGAGTACTCTGGTTTCCTCCCACAGTCCAAAAGGTGTGCTGGTTAGGTGCATTGGTCATGCTAAATTCTCCTTCAGTGTACCCGAGCAGGTGCCGGAGTGTGGCGACTAGGGGATTTTCACAGTAACTTCATTGCAGTGTTAATGTAAGCCTGCTTGTGACACTAATAAATAATCTTTTAAAAACTTGAAAAACATTAACTCTTTTAAATCCTCTAACACTGCATTCTGCACCCTCTCCTTTCCTTCTCCCCTACATACTTTATGAATGGTATGCTTTGTTTGTATAGTGCACAAGAAACAATACTTTTCATTGTATCCCAATACATGTGACAATAATAAATCAAACCAAATCAAAGAGTTCAACATTCCAGATTCAACAAACACTTTGGCTGTGATTCTCCCATCCCACTGCTCTATCTTTTTAGTGCAGTGGGCCAGGAGATTCTCATGCCGGCTGATTCGCGGGGTTTGCACATGCGTTCCACCCCGATAATGTTTCCAAGCACCGGATTTCTGGCGGTGTCAGCTCCGTGCTGGAAATCGGTGAGGAAGCGCCAAGACCATTTAAATGATCATTTAAATATAATTTAAATTTCATTAGCAGTTCCTGGAATGAAGTCTCCGAGCCCGCTCGCATCTCTCCCCCCTCCCCCCGCCGTCAGAGTGGTTCACTCCAGCGGGGATTACAGTAGCTTCCCACTAACAGGGAACTAGCAGCCTGACCCCGCTGGAGTGAACAGGGGGCAATTAGTGCCCCCAAAGGGTCAGGCAGTGTAAAGGGAGGGCTGGAGATTGGCACCTTGGCAGTGCCAGCTTTGGCCCCCTGGCACTGCCCAAGGCGCAAAGTGCCAATGCCCGGGGGCACCTTGGCACTGCCCATCGGGCATGGGACAGTGCCAAGGGGGTGGGGCCTAGTGGGGCAATCGGTGGGGATGGGGGGGAGGGCCAGGCCAATTGGAACTGTCGGGGGCAGGGTCTGGAGATCGAGGCAGGTTGGGAGGGGGGGTTTCGGGGCTGGCCCGGGAATGGTCGGGGGCCAGCGATCGGGCCATGGGAGGGGCAGGGTGCTGGTGTTGTGGGGGTTGCGGAGCTGGCCAGCGATCGAACTGGCCAGCAATTGCCATGTGTCGATCTCAGCACTGACAGATCAGCGCATGTGCAGTGGCCCACTCAGCACTTTGGGAATTCCAGGTGGGAAAAAGCCCCGCCCAATGACTTTTAATGATTTACACGCATTGCAGTGCACTGAGTGTGGGAGACTCTTCTCTGAACTCCCACTGAAAAAACAGCGTGAAGCACGCCAATTTTCACGCAAATTCGACACTTAGAATTTTTCCGGGAGAATTCCGGCCTTTGATGCCATAATGAGGAGAATCTACAGTCAAACAAATGATTTCTCCCTATAGATTTATCTGGTGAACTTGTTCTTATAAAAGTGTTTTTACATTAGAATTCAAATTGGGGTATACATGGCAACAAACGCTATTGCTGAGTTTGTCTGTCATCTCAATTTCATTTCATTGTTTTATAAATTTATGGTAATTTACATCAGTAGCTGTATTGTTTTTTGAAGCACAGCCCAGTCTACAATATTCCACCATGTGTTACACAATAGTAGAAAACTGATATACCAATTGGGAAAATAGTGGGCTATAAAGCTGTGGGCCCTGTTTTTGAGTGCAGGGGTCATGATTCTGCCCATGCCGGTTGTGCAGTACACAAACTTGGTTTTTCCACGTCATTTACTTAGTTATAATGTGGGGTCAAGAGGGTTCCTCGCTACTGACATCTTCTTTATGCTGCCAGCTGAATCTGGCTTCAGCAGGAGGCCAAACAGCATTGTGCTAAGAGCATGTGGGGCAGCCAGCACTCTCTTCTTGAAGGCAGTCTATCTCTCTCGAAGGGAAGCTGCATTGAATGATGCTGCTGGAATTTCAAACATGGAAAACGGCACAGAGAACAGAGAGAGTGTTCCATACTGAAGCATTGGACATTGGAGGTATTAGTGGTGAAAGAGAGAAGTTATGGTTCTGCAGATATACCAGAAGACCCTCAAAGACCACTGTTAACAGGGGAGGCGATGGCCTAGTGGTATTATTGCAAACTGGCAGCAGTGCCACAAGAAGTCTTTTGACCTTATGACAGAGGTCACGATGCGGTGAATGCATATTCCCATGACACCTCTTACTCAGCACCAGCCTATCATGCTGCTCAATGTTCTTACACATCCAGCATGCATTCTTTGGCACCCTCTGGCTCTCGAGACTCGCACTGAATATCCAGATACTCCATCTCACCTGCGTATACATATCAATGCTGCCTTACACCACATGACTGCCCCCCCCCCCCCCCCCCCCCCGCCCTCCCACCCCGCATCCCTTCGCTCTTCACATACTTTCAGTTATTCAGCTATGGAAGGCACACCACCCAAACACATCACTAGATAGTCACTGACATTCTGCCCTCACTCTTGTGGGACAGGGTGGGACACAATAGAAGGGAGATAAAGGTGCCTGCATTGCCTGAGGCCTGGAGATGATGGTTCTCTGCATCATGGGGCTGGCCACAACAGGGCCTGTGGCAACTGACGATACTGCGCACATTGACGAAGATGGGTACCTTCCTGTCGAAGTCCCAATGTAACTCTCAGCACATCCTCATCCTGCTAAAAGGTCTGATGAGAAGGCTGCTGATGGTGTGACTATGGACTTTTGCTTCCCACTCCATTCCACTTCCCAGACTCCAGCCTTCCCCTTCTGAACTCCTGCTTTCACACACCCAAGAACTGATGCCTGTGCCCAGACACAGATGTCCAAGGAGGAAGATACAGAGCAACAGCAGAACTTCAATGAAGAGACCCTATCAACTAATAAGACCGTAAGACCATAAAACATAAGAGCAGAATTAGGCCACTCGGCCCATCGAGTCTGCTCCGCCATTTTTCTCATCCCCATTCTCCTGCCTTTTCCTCATACCCCTGGTCCCCTTATTAATCAAGAACCTATTGATCTTTGTTTTAAAGACACTCAATAACCCGGCCTCCACAGCCTTCTGTGGCAAAGAATTCCACAGATACACCACTCTCTGGCTGAAGAGATTCCTCCTCATCTCTATTTTAAATGATCGTCCCTTTAGCCTGAGGTTGTGCCCTCTGGTTCTAGTTTTTCCTACTAGTGGAAACATCCTCTTCACGTCCACTCTATCTAGGCGTCGCAGTATCCTGTACGTTTCAGTAAGATCCCCCCTCCCATTCTTCTAAACTCCAACGAGTACAGACCCAGAATCCTCAACCGTTCCTCAAACGACAAGCTCTTCATTCCAGAAATCATTCTTGTGAACTTCCTCTGGACCCTTTCCAAGGCCAGCACACATTGGAGGTATTCAACCTGCACATACCTTGCAGGAAATTGCAAGGCTCAGATTAGCATGTGGTGAGTCATCTGGGCACAAGTTGGCAGCAGCTCGGCGAGTGGGAATACTGATTAATTTCTTGTCTCGCTAGAGGGTGAGGTCATCGAATGAGTTCTGCTGCCGAGGATTCAGATGAGGATCTCAATGGGTTGACATATGGGAGAAAGTGAATGAGGACATACACCATGACCATGGGTATTTGCAGGCTGACCAGACAACCTCCTGTTACAGTCAAGAAGCGCGCAATAGTTTGATTCCAGGTTTGTCAGAAGGCATCATGCAGAGATCACTTCCCCTCCCTGCTGTTCTGCAATCCCAGAAGCAGTATCAGTGCTGCTCCCATACCTGTTCTAACCTTGTGTGGGCAGGTCATCTACTTCTCTGCCCTTCCTGTGACGATGCAGCAACACTCTCTGGCTAATCCAACAACTTACCACTACACTTCCAACAACAGTCCTTCCAGTCACTTTGAAAAAGCAGAAGTTCTTAACCATACTTTACCTGCACTGTGGGTACCCGTCCTTTAAGGAACACTGGGTTTTTTGATTTGATTTGATTTATTATTGTCACATTTATTAGTATACAGTGAAAAGTAGTGCTTCTTGCGCGCTATACAGACAAAGCATACCGTACATAGGGAAGGAAAGGAGTGCAGAATGTAGTGTTACAGTCATAGCATGGGTGTAGAAAAAAATCAACTTAATGCGACATAGGTCCATTCAAAAGTCTGATGGCAGCAGGGAAGAAGCTGTTCTTGAGTCAGTTAATACATGATCTCAGACTTTTGTATCTTTTTCCCGATGACAGAAGGTGGAAGAGAGAATGTCCAGGTGCGTGGGGTCCTTGATTATGCTGGCTGCTTTGCCGAGGCAGCGGGAAGTGTAGACGGTGTCAATGGATGGGAGGCTGGTTTGAGTGATGGACTGGGCTTCCTTCATGACCCTTTGTAGTTTCTTGCGGCTTTGGACAGAGCAGGAGCCATACCAAGTTGTGATACAACCAGAAAGAATGTTTTCTCTGGTCCATCTGTAGATGTTGGTGAGAGCTGTAGCGGACATGCCAAATTTACTTCGGCTCCTGAGAAAGTTGGTGGGCTTTCTTAACTATAGTGTCTGCATGGGGGGACCAGGACAGGTTGTTGGTGATCTGGACATCTAAAAACCTGAAGCTCTCGGCCCTTTCTACTTCATTCCCGTTGATGTAGACAGGGGCATGTTCTCCACTACGCTTCCTGAAGTCGATGGCAATCTCCTTTGTTTTGTTGACATTGAGGGAGTGATTATTGTTGCCGCACCAGTTCACCAGATTCCCTATCTCATTCCTGTACTCTGTCTCATCATTGTTTGAGATCCGACCCACTACGTTAGTGGGCATTCTTAACTATAGCGTCCGCGTGGAAGGACCAGGACAGGTTGGTGGCGATCTGGACACCTAAAAACCTGAAGCTCTTGACTTCGTTAACCATTGTACGCCAGTGCATGTGGTATGTGCATAATTTTTACTTATAAAGGAAACATGCATGTTGAATGGGAATGCATATTATATGTGATTATTTTATGTGTGAGAAATTATAATACTTGAACTTTTCATTGGCTCTTCTACTGGCTCAGTGCAGCTTCCATAGAAGCATAGAGTTGCAAGTATAAACAGGCATTTATTATCTGCCTAACCACAACTTATTCTAAGCTGTTACTCCACATCCTAACAGATGGGTGCTACTGCTGGCTGTTTGTTATTCTTAGGTACAATATATGTACAATATGTTGATTTATAATGATATAAACACATACCAGCCGGGAAATTTCCTGACAAATTAAGTGCAAATTATTTATCAATATATTTCATGGCATTATATTTTCTAATCCTTCTGTGTGAACACCATATATCAGTAACACAGAGCACACTAGCAGATGGCAAACGTACCAAACATTGCATAAAATTATCTAATGCTTATTCTCCTGCCTGGTATGGAAGATTACAGACAAGAAAAGCTCACTTGCTGCCCAACCTTAAATGGGGTCCTAATATTTGCCTCAGTGTTCCTGGGCTAGTGATTATTCTCACTTAGAAACATAGGACATGAGTTACAATGGGGCTTCAGACAAGAAGTTCCCATCTTCATAAAAGTACATGGTATTGTCAGTTGCCACAGACTTGTTGTAGCCAGCCCCATGATGCAGAGAACCATCACTTCCAGGCCTCAGCAATGCAGGCATCCTTGTCTCTCACAAATTCTGCTCTCCCCCCTTTTATTGTGTCCCACCTTGTTCCATAAGAGAGAGGACAGAATGTCAGTGACTATCTAGTGAGGTATTTGGGTAGTGTGCCTTCCATAGCTGAATAACTGAAAGTATGTGAAGAGCGAAATGGTGTGGTGTAAGGCTAGCAGCATTGGTATGTGTACACAGATGAGATGGAGTATCTGGATATTCAGTGCGAGTCCTGTGAGCCAGGGGGTGCCAAAGGACACACGATGGATGTATAAGACCATTGAGCAGCATGAGAGGCTGGTCATGCAGGAGATGTCATGCGAAGATGCATTCACTGTATCTTGACCGCTTACATAAGTTCATTAGACTTTTTGTGGCACTACTTGGATTCAGCCACCCTGGCCACCAGCTCCCATTCCATTCTGGAGGTGGCATTCCACTCTAGAGAGTCAGGCAGTGAAGGACACATCTGAAACTTAATATTCACATACTCATGTTTTTATTTACAGAAACAGACATTACAAACATGAGCCTCCTAACTCATCAGTTTCAGACTGCTTCTATACGTACAGCCCAAATAAATCCCTAGTTAATGCTCACCATTTGAATATAATTAAATACTCAATTAATACAGAATTAATAGTGGTCTTTGAGGATCTTCTGGTACCTCTGCAGAACCTTACCTTCTCTCTTTCACCACTAATACCTCCAATGTCCAATGCTTCAGTATGGAACACTCTCTCTGTTCTCTGTGTTGATTTCCATGTTTGAAATTCCAGCAGCATCATTCAGTGCAGCTCCCCTTTGAGAGAGATAGACTGCCTTTAAGAAGAGAATGCTGGCTGCCTCACATGCCTTTAGCACAACGTGGTTTGCCCCCCCCCCCCACCTCCCCCCTCCCCTGCTGAAGGCAGAGACAGCTGGCAGCACAAAGGGGGTGCCAGTAGCGAGGAACCCTCTTGACCCCACATTATAACTAAGTAGATGACACGGAAGAACCAATTTTGTGTATTTGACTTCTCTAGCCTATTCCACCAATCAATGTGATCATGGCTGATCTGCGACCTAACTCCATATACTGCCTTTGCCCCATATCATTTAATACTTTGGTTAACAAAACCTATCGATCTCAGATTTAAGATTAATAATTGATCTAGCATCAATTGCCATTTGCAGAAGCGAGTTCAAACTTCTACCAAATGTTTCTTAATGTCACTCCTGAGAGCCCTAGCTTTTCATCTATGTCCCCAAGATCTAGACTCGCCAACCAGCAGAAATGGCTTCTCTTAATCTACCTTATCCATTCCCTTTAATGTCCAGAAATCTTTGATCAAGTACTCCCCTTAACCTTCTAAATTTCCAGGGAACACAACCCAAGTTTGTTGAATCTCACCTCGTAACTTAACCCTTGGAGTGCAGGTATCATTCTGCTAAACATACGCAAACACCTGCAAAGTGCATATGTATGAGTGTCAAAGAACAAAGAACAATACAGCACAGGAACAGGCCCTTCGGCCCTCCAAGCCCGTGCTGCTCCCTGGTCCAAACTAGACCATTCTTTTGTATCCCTCCATTCCCACTCCGTTCATATGGCGATCTAGATAAGTCTTAAACGCTCCCAGTGTGTCCACCTCCACCACCTTGCCTGGTAGCGCATTCCAGGCCCCCACCACCCTCTGTGTAAAATATGTCCTTCTGATATCTGTGTTAAACCTCCCCCCCCTTCACCTTGAACCTATGACCCCCTCGTGAACGTCACCACCGACCTGGGGAAAAGCTTCCCACCGTTCACCCTATCTATGCCTTTCATAATTTTATACACCTCTATTAAGTCTCCCCTCATCCTCCGTCTTTCCAGGGAGAACAACCCCAGTTTACCCAATCTCTCCTCATAACTAAGCCCCTCCATACCAGGCAACATCCTGGTAAACCTCTTCTGTACTCTCTCCAAAGCCTCCACGTCCTTCTGGTAGTGTGGCGACCAGAACTGGACGCAGTATTCCAAATGCGGCCGAACCAACGTTCTATACATCTGCAACATCAGACCCCAACTTTTATACTCTATGCCCCGTCCTATAAAGGCAAGCATGCCATATGCCTTCTTCACCACCTTCTCCACCTGTGACGTCACCTTCAAGGATCTATGGACTTGGACACCCAGGTCCCTCTGCGTATCTACACCCTTTATGGCTCTGCCATTTATCGTATAGCTCCTCCCTACATTATTTCTACCAAAATGCATCACTTTGCATTTATCAGGATTGAACTCCATCTGCCATTTCTTTGCCCAAATTTCCAGCCTATCTATATCCTTCTGTAGCCTCTGACAATGCTCCTCATTATCTGCAAGTCCTGCCAATTTTGTGTTGTCCGCAAACTTACTGATCACCCCAGTTACACCTTCTTCCAGATCGTTTATATAAATCACAAACAGCAGAGGTCTCAATACAGAGCCCTGCGGAACACCACTAATCAGGTCAGAACAGATTGGGTTTGGCTGTGATGCCATCTGTGGCAGAATAGCCCACTGGCAACGCAAGAAAGCTACCAACCTGCATGCATGTATCAGGTTGATTTGTTGATAATTTGGTCAATGAAGCTTTGGTACACCACTGAGTGGTAAAACCACAGGCCTTGATCACATCATCCAGGTAGACACTCGGTGCATTATTAAACGAATACTGCATATACAAAAGGATATTGAGTTTAGCTGCTGTCTTCAACTGTATTTCATACTTAACCAATACCATCGGAAACGTAACTGCTGTGTGTTCATGAAATTGCTGCTGCAATTGCCGATACAACAACAGTATTTCAAAATAACTAATTATGTTTGAAGTGCATTAAGACACTTTTGAGACATGATATCAACCCAGATCTTCTGCGTTTGACACTGGCTGTCTAGGATACATGCTAAATGAGTACTTGAATGAGGTTTCAGAGAGTTGGTGCTATGGAAACCATTCCACAGTATAAGTCACAGTCTTTGGCAGAGGAAGGGGTAAAGTGGGCAAGGGAGAAGGTAATTAGACACAATGGTCACCCTTAAAACATGCACAACAATGTTAAAGGCACAGCCTCAATATAAATAGTAACTTTCATTGTTTTTGCAGCATTATAACTGAAGTGTGTTCTAATGTCTTAGTTAAGCAATAACAGAAGACAGTGCACCTTAAAAATAAAACTCTGTCCTTTGAGTATCAAGATCTAATCCTGAGATTCAGAAGTGATCCTGGAGAGGGAGCAGGTGAGGTCCAATACACTTAATGCTTTCCATGACCAAGGATAGAGGATAAGGTTTATTTATTAGTCACAAGTAGGCTTACATTAACACTGCAATGGAGTTACTGTGAAAATCCCCTAGTCGCCACACTGCGGCACCTGTTCGGGTACACTGAGGGAGAATTTGGCATGGCCAATTCATGTAACCTGAACACCTTTGGACTGTGGGAGGAAATCAGAGCACCCAGGGGAAACCCTTGCAGACATGGGGAGAACGTGCAGACAGTGACCCAAGCTGGGAACTAAACCCGGGTCTCTGGCACTGTGAGGCAGCAGTGCTAGCCACTGTGCCACTGTCAAATTCACAATATGTTTTATACTGTTATGGACAAGAGAGAGAGGCAAGACGGAACTCTGTCATTCTCTCACCATCTGTCTGCAAGCAGAAGTGTTTTTGTTTTAAAAATAGGCTGTGGAACTTTTTCCAAAAACCCTTTGTTTATGCGGTTAATTTTTAAAGTAACTCAGAGCAAACTTCGTAGGATTAAATTGCAAATTTGGTTTATTCACACATTTAAACCGGGGGATGATTACAGTTTCATGCCCACACACAAGTATACATGAGGGGGATGAAAAGATGGGACTTTACAACTATGAATAACAGTTAAAAAACCCACAGACATAGATGTCAGTTCACATGTTTTTCAGGGTCCAGATAGTTCAGAGGGGGTTCTCTCATGGAGAAGTTCTAATTCAGGTGAGTTCCTAACTGAAGGCAGAATTCCTTTAAGGTGATAGTGGTGTAGTGATACGAGGTTGACACTTAGAGACTTGGTCTGCTTGGCAGGTAATTGCCAGCAGCTTTCAGATAAACAGGCCGTTGAAGGAGGGTTTGTTGCAGGAGGCTTGGTCAGACTATAGTCCTGCTGTCAGATGGTTGCAAGTTGGAAATAAATCAGAAAGCTGGCCTGCTTTTGAGTTCTCAACTGTAGATAGAGATTTCAAAATGATCACTTGAGTCATGTGACCTTCCTCCACAATGAATTTTTAAAGTGATGTTTATCTGGTGTCTGGATCTGTCTTTTATTTTGTGGCTTATAACTTTTGATTTGATTTATTATTGTCACATTTATTAGCATACAGTGAAAAGTATTGATTCTTGCGCGCTATACAGACAGAGCATACCGTTCATAGAGAAGGGAACGAGAGAGTGCAGAATGTAGTGTTACAGTCATAGCTAGGGTGTAGAGAAAGATCAGCTTAAAGCAAGGTAAGTCCATTCAAAAGTCTGACAACAGCAGGGAAGAAGCTATTCTTGAGTTGGCTGGTATGTGACCTCAGACTTTTGTATCTTTTTCCCGATGGAAGAAGGTGGAAGAAAGAATGTTCGGGGTGCGTGGAGTCCTTAATTATGTTGGCTGCTTTGCCGAGGCAGTGGGAAGTGTAGACAGAGTTAATGGATGGGAGGCTGGTTTGCGGGATGGATTGGGCTGCATTCACAAACTTTTGTAGTTTCTTGCGGTCTTGGGCAAAGCAGGAGCCATACCAAGCTGTGATACAACCAGAAATAATACTTTCTATGATGCATCTGTAAAGGTTGATGAGAGTCGTAGCTGACATGCCAAATTTCCTTAGTCTTCTGAGAAAGTAGAGGCATTGGTGGGCTTTCTTAACTATAGTGTCAGCATGGGGGGACCAGGGCATGCTGTTGGTGATCTAGACACCTAAAAGCTTGAAGCTCTTGACCTTTTCTACTTCGTTCCCATTGATGTAGACAGGGGCATGTTCTCCTCTGCGCTTCCTGAAGTCGATGACAATCTCCTTCGTTTTGTTGACATTAAGGGAGAGATTATTGTTGCCGCACCAGTTCACCAGATTCTCTATCTCATTCCTGTACTCTGTCTCGTCATTGTTTGAGATCCGACCCACTACGGTGGAGCCGTCAGCAAACTTGAAAATTGAGTTGGAGGGGAATTTGGTCACACAGTCATAGGTGTATAAGGAGTATAGTAGAGGGCTGAGAACACAGCCTCGTGAGGCACCAGTGTTGAGTATGATCGTAGAGGAGGTGTTGTTGCCTGTCCTTACTGATTGTGGTCTGTGAGTTCGGAAGTTATGGATCGACTCGCAGAGGGAGGAGCCGAGGCTCAGGCCATGGAGCTTGGAGATGATTTTTGTAAGAATAATAGTGTTGAAGGCTGAGCTGTAGTCAATAAATAGGAGTCTGACATAGGTGTTCTTGTTGTCTAGATGTTCCAGGGTTGAGTGCAGGGCCAGGGAGATGGTGTCTGCTGTGGACCTGTTGCGGTGATAGGCAAACTGGAATGGATCCAGGCCGTCCGGGAGGCTGGAATTGATTCGTGCCAAGACTAGCCTTTCCAAGCACATCATAACGTCCCAGTCATTAGACTCTGAAAGAACCATCATCCATATTGATGACCCTGTTCAGGGTAGTAATTGTCTTGGTAGACCCTTGGACTCTCCCAGCGGGTTAAACTTACAAAGATGCAAACGGTGTCCATTTCTTTTCAATAGTTCCCTTTTCAATTGGACTTTGACAGGTCTGATTGTGAGTCTTCAGGAGCAACATGTCAGGGCATATCTCCAGTGCAATCCACATAATGCCACTGTGGTGACTTTAAAACTCCAGTCATCAGGTGATTTGTGGTGGTTATCTTGGTTCAGTTAAGTTTATTTTTAAAGAAGCAAAAGCAAATAAAATTTGATTTACACAATTTAAGATTTCTTTCATGTCTTTGGGGCGTGTCAATCTGCTCTGTTCAGAACATTTTGATTTAGTTGGGAAGGCACACTCTGAGTTCTGATGGATGGGTCATCATTGACCTGTTTCTCTTCACAGATGCTGCCTGACCTGCTGAGTATTTCCAGCACTTTCTGTTTTTTATTTAAGCTATTCCTTTGCTTTAGTTGGGACTTTGATGTTTACTTTGGCATTGGTTCGGTTGATTGGCCATGATAAATTGCTCCTTGGTGTCGGGGGATTAGCAGGATAAATACATGGGGTTATGGGGGTAGGGCCTGTTTTTGGTGCAGGCTCGATGGGCTGAATGGCCTCCTTCTGCACTGTAGGCATTCTATGATAAAGGCAAAATACTGCGGATGCTGGAATCGCAAAACAAAAACAGAAAATGCTGGAAAATCTCAGCAGATCTGGCAGCATCTCTGGAGAGAGAATAGAGCCAACATTTTGAGTCTGGATGATCATTTTTTGTCATCCAGACTCGAAATGTTGGCTCTGTTCTCTCTCCACAGATGCTGTCATACCTGCTGAGATTTTCCAGCATTTTCTGTTTTTGTTGTAGGGATTCTATGATTCATCTCATAGTTTGATTGAACCTTATGTTTCTTTCTTTTATTAGTGGTGTCCTAAAAGGGGTAGAATCATAGAATCCCTACAGTGCAGAAGGAGGCTATTCGGCCCATCGAGCCCGTACCGACAACAATCCCTACTCAGGCCCTATCCCTGTAACCCCACTTTTTTACCCTGCTAATCCCCCTGACCTACAAATCTTGGGACACTAAGGGGCAATTTAGCATGGCCAATCCACCTAACCCGCATATCTTTGGACTGTGGGAAGAAACCGGAGCACCCGGAGGAAACCCACGCAGACACGGGGAGGATCTGCAAACTCCACACAGACGGTGACTCAAGCTGGGAATCGAACCCGGGACCCTGGCGCTGTGAGGCAGCAGTGCTAACCACTTTGCCACCGTGCCGGCCCCTGTGCCACTGTGCCGCCCGCCCCCACTGCACTTATGACGTACTTATGACAATTCCTGTTTCTGCATCTGGGACAACCCAATGTCAGCCTTCCTGCTACCTCAAGAAAACCACGGGCTTCTAAACAAAAATAAAATGCTGCAGATGCTCGAAATTTGCAGTAAAAACACAGAATATTGGGAAAACTCAGTTGGTCATGTGTTTAGCTGAAATGGTAGCGCACTTGCTTTAACTGTGTGAGGTAGTGGGATTGACGGCTGCATTCACCAATACCCTTTACCAGTACAAACACGATGGGCTGAATGGTCTTCTTCTGTTCCATAGATTTATTTGATGTCAGGGAGCAACTATGGTGAAAGAACCTTTTTGGTCTCTCAGGGAATTACTGGATATGGGGAGCAGGCAGGAAAATGGAGTTGAAGCCCTAGATCCTATTGCATGGTGGAGCAGGCTTGACAGGCCATATGGTCTACTCCTGCGCCTATTTCTTGTGGTCTTGGTCAATTAACTTGACCTTAACTCTTCGCAGATGCAGCCAGTCCTGCTGAGTGTTTCTAGCATTGTCTGTTCTTATCTGGAGTTCAGAATGTGGCTTAGGGCACTCTGAAATGCAAACTGAAAATGCTCAGCAAGTCTGGTGGCTCGTGTGGAGAGAGAAACAGAGTTACTGTTCCAGCTGAATGACCTTTCATCAGAACTGAGGAAATGAAGAAATGTTTTCGAGCATGTGATAGGGGGAGGAAGAGCAAAAGGGAAACCTGTGATAAACTAGAGGCAAATTAAATGACAAAAGGTTGCATGATCTTCCTCACCCCTCCCTTTGCAAAGAAACCATTGAATTCTGACAGTGCAGAAGGAGGCCATTCGATTCTCTGAAAGAGCATCCTATCCATGCCCACCCCCTGCCCTGTCCTTGTAACACCGGATGTTCGCTTCAAGCCACTTACCATCCTGACTCGGAACTATATCTTAGAATCCCCACAGTGCAGAAGGAGGCCATTTGGCCCATTGAGTCTGTACCAACTCCCCCAAAAAAGCATCTTACCCACACCCATAACGCCATGCATTTACCATGGCCAATCCACCTAATTTACACATCTTGGGACATTAAGGGGCAATTTAACATGGTCAATCCACCTAACCCGCACATTTTTGGATTGTGGGAGGAAACCAGAGCACCCGGAGGGAACCCATGCAGACATGGGTAGAATGTGCAAACTCCACAGTCATCTAATACGGAAATTGAACCCAGGTCCCTGGCACTGAGACAACGGTGCTAACCACTGTGCTACCCTTCACTTGCTCAAGATCTATTGTATTTCTATATTTCCTCAGTTTTGAGCAAGGGTCATTGACCTGAAACACTAACCCTGTATCTCTGCACAGATGCTGTCTGACCTGCAAAGTATTTCTGGCATGTTCCATATTTATTTCACATTTCCAATAGCAAATCGCTAAAGTTTAGAAGGTTGAGGGGGATCTGATTGAGGTATATAAAATTTGAAAAGGGATTGATAAAGTAGAATAGAATCCCTACAGTGCAGAAGGAGGCCATTCAGCCCATCGGGTCTGCACCAACAACAGTCCCACTCAGGCCCTATCACCATAACTCCATGCATTTACTCTTTAATCCCCCTAACACTCAGGAGCAATTGAGCATAGCTAATCAACTGAACCCGCGCATCTTTGGTGTGTGGGAGGAAACCGGAGCATCCAGAGGAAACCTACATAGACACAGAGAGAACGTGCAAACTCCACGCAGACAATGACCCAAGGCTGGAATTGAACCCGGGTTCCTGGTGTTGTGAGGCAGCAGTGCGAACCACTGTGCCACCGTGCCACCCTAGTAAATGTAGACAAAATGTTTCCACTTGTGGGGCAATCTCGAACAAGAGGTCACAGGTAGTAGGTTGAGAGGTGGTAGATTTAAAACTGAGATGAGAAGGAACTACTTCTCGCAGAGAGTGGTGAATTTGTGGAACTCGCTGCCCCATCGCGTGATGGAGTCTGAATCATTGAATGGTTTCAAGGAGATAGATATATTTCTAATTAAAAAAGGGATAAGGGGATATGGGGAACAGGTGGGGAGGCGGATTTGACACCAGGGAGAGATTAGCCATGATCTGATTTTTAAAAAATTATTAGTCACAAGTATGGTTTACATTAACACTGCAATGAAGTTCCTGTGAAATTCCCCTAGTCGCCACATTCTGGGGCCTATTCGGGCCAATGCACCTAACCAGCACGTCTTTCAGACTGTGGGAGGAAACCGGAGCACCCGGAGGAAACCCACACAGACACAGGGAGAACGTGCAAACTCCGCACAGAATTGAACCCGGGTCGCTGGCGCTGTGAGGTAGCAGTGCTAACCATTGTGCCACTGTGATTGAATGGCGGAGCAGGCTCAAAGGGCTGAATTGCCTACTTCTGCTCCTAATTCCTATGTTCCTATGCAAGGTGCTTTCTCGTCCTTCAATAGTTAATACCTGGTCTCGAGTTAACTGCCTGATCCATTATCTGATTGCGATGCACTGATTTCTACAAATAAAGTTAAAACAAAGAACTAATCAGGTTGCCTCCCAAAAACATTTACGAAAATAAAAGAGATCCATGGGTCTGCTCTTGATCATCGGTTCAAGAACGTGCTTGAAAAAAAACGGGGGTGGGGGGGAAGAGTTCATGTTTCTCTCACAGAGCTAGCAAGCCCGCAGTTACTAAGGAACAAACACAGGCAGTCTCCCTCTCATGTAATTCAGTATCGCGACGTTTTGCCGCAGTGACCTCAGACGTTTGGAAGTGGATATCAGGACTGAACTTTTTCTCAACAACTTCCAACTGCAGTCGGGGGTGGACTTGAGGGAAGCAGATGAACGCACATCACTTGAACGGCCAAACCAAACCAGGAGCGTGGACAATTTAGCTGCTCTGACTGGCGACTGAGTCGTCTATCTCGCAGCCTGCTTGGGGTGCGGGGGGAGGGAAACTAAGAGTCTCGGCACCTCCCTCAATCCCGGATCGGGGAACACTTTATCCTGGGTGGCGAGAGAGGGGTGAAAAAGAAAGGAGAAAGCCTGGTAAGAAAATGAACCGTTTAAACCACTGATGTGAGAAGCAGCTGGAGCCGCAGCTTTTTTAATGTTGACTCGGTGCTGGTAAGGAGAGTCTTTGCACACTTTTACTTTTCCTTCCCTCTACCGTTCAGGGCAGGACGTGGTAGAGGACCTGAGAATATTTTTTAAAATCATCCGCTCACGGAAGGATCCTTGTCTCGGGTTTGTGGACTTGTCAGTGGCTTGCCAGACGGTCGGCATCGTTTATTGTACAGTCAGGTCTAAGTTTCATATGCACTTACTATATATACAAAAAAATCTATCATAACGCCGAGTCCAGTCTCTGAATGAAAGCTTTGAAGCGTCGGTACTGGAATATATTCATTGCACAGTGAATGACATCAGTTACAAGTCGGATGGGGGTGGGTAAGACTAGTTTATTCAGTGCATGAAGCGTTCAGATGCCAGTGATATGTGGATTGGAGGCCACTGTGTGGTAACGGCTGAATTGTTGATGAAATTGCCGGTTGTGTAATAGCAATAAACAAAAGGTGTCGCTTAGCCTGTTTCTCTGTTATGGGTTTCTCCTGTTAGTTTTGAAACGTTGTCTATTTCCACTTGTGCTACTCTCCGAAATGACTGCAAAACGATACTTGTAGCACTGTCTCTGGGGGTCGAGCCCGAATTTAATTTGCACCTTGAATGGAAACGTCGGGAGTTCTCGAATGGATTTCATTTTATAATCTAATCTGACTCCGAGTTAAAGTGTTTAACGCCCCTTTTTCAGATGCAAATTTACTTTTTGCCAGCAAACAGATCTGTCTGATGGCTGGGGGAGGTGGCGAGTTTTGGGTGCTCAGCCTGCATTTGTTCACCTGCCACTGGCCCGATGTTCCGATCCTCCCAACATATTTCGCCCGTTCGCTATAGCGGCTCGAGTTGTACTGCTTTAGTGTTGGATTTCTTTTTTTAAATGCAGGTTTGTGATGTCAAGAATGTAGATCAGAGTGATGGAGGTGGTGGCAAATCTCCATAGGGATGAATGGCCAGAAATTTGATGTTTTTTTTATTGTCACATGTATTAGCATAGAATGAAAAGTATTGTTTCTTGCGCGCAATACAGACAAAGCATACCATTCATAGAGAAGGAAAGGAGAGAGTGCAGAATGTAGTGTTACAGTCATGGCTAGGGTGTAGAGAAAGATCAACTTAATGCAAGGTAAGTCCATTCAAAAGTCTGGCAGCAGGGAAGAAGCTGTACTCGAGTCGGTTGGTACGTGACCTTAGACTTTTGTATCTTTTTCCCGGTGGAAGAGAGAATGTGCTTAATTATGCTGGCTGCTTTGCTGAGGCAGTGGGCAGTGTTGTATTCCCTTTTCACCTTTCCCATGTAGTTTACGATTCCCGAGTTTATAAAGATCAGAAACTGACCCTTGAAAAGGAGGGAATCCGCACGAATAACTTGAGGTTTATTTTTAGTTTTATTTCATGCATTGTTTCCTCACTCCATGCTTATACAATAATAAAGTAAGGGTTGAATGAAAAGCGGTGAAGTAAGCAGCAGGGTGAATGACGAGCATGGAGACCTGTCCCATTCATTCAATGCCTCCATAAAGGCAAAATGCTGGAATCTTAAACAAAAACGCTGGAGAAACTCAGCAGGTCTGACAGCATCTGTGGGGGGAGAATGGCTCTAATCTCTCTCCACAGATCCTGCCAGACCTGAGTTCCTCCAGCATTTTTGTTTTTGATTCAATGCCTTAATTTGTTTGTGGTTTACAAATTTCACTGGGGTAAATCATAGAATAGAATCCCTACAGTGCAGAAGGAGGCTATTTGGCCTTGAGTCTGCACCAACTCTCCCGACAGAGCATCTAACCCAGGCACTATCCCTGTAACACCACAATATTTACCCCACTAATTCCCCTAAACTATAAATCTTGGGACACTAAAGCATAATTTAGTATGGCCAATTCAACTAATCAGAACATAGAACAGCACAGGAACAGGCCCTTCAGCCCACACTGTTGTGCCAAACATGATGCCAAATTAAACTAATCCCTTTTGCCTGCCCTTGGTCCATTTTGATTTGATTTATTGTCACATGTATTACTGTACAGTAAAAAGTATTGCTTATACTCTTCTATTCCTTGCATACTCATGTGCTTATCTAATGCCCCCATCGTATCTGCCTCCACCGGCCTAGACAGTATGTTCCAGACACCTACTGCTCTGTGTAAAAAAAAAAGGCCCCATGTCTCCTTTGAACTTTCCTCCCTCCCTTAAGTGCATCATGGGGTGGCACAGTGGTTAGCACTGCTGCCTCACAGCACCAGGGACCTGGGTTCGATTCCTGGCTTGGGTCACTGTCTGTGCGGAGTCGGTACGTTCTCCCAGTGTTTGCGTGGGTTTCTTCTGGGTGCTCCGGTTTCTTCCCACAGTCTGAAAGACATGCTGGTTAGGTGCATTGGCCATGCTAAATTCTCCCTCAGTGTACCCGAACAGATGCCGGAGTGTGGTGACTGGGGGATTTTCACAGTAACTTATTTGCAATGTTAATGTAAGCCTACCTGTGACGCTAATAAATAAACATAAATTCTCCCTCCCATCCATTGACACTTTCCACACTTCCTGCTGCATTGGAAAAGCCCCACGCATCCCGGACATTCTCTCTTCCACCTTCTTCTGTCAGGAGAAAGATACAAAAGTCTGAGGTCATGTACCGACTCAAGAACAGCTTTTTCCCTGCTGCAATCAGACTTTTGAATGGACCTACCTGGCATTAAGTTGATCTTCCTCTACACCCTAGCTATGACTGTAACAATACATTCTGCACTCTTTCCTTCTGTATGAACGGTATGCTTTGTCTGTATAACGTGCAAGAAACCAAACTTTTCACTATATTAATACATGTGACAAAAAGTGCCCGAATAGGCACTGGAGTGTGGCGTCTAGGGGATTTTCACAGTAACTTCATTGCAATGTTAATTTAAGCCAACTTGTCATAGTAATAAATAATCTTTGGGGAGCTGGTAGAAAAAAACACATTTTAAATTAAAATTTGAATTGTTAAAGAAGGCTGCAGCAAAAGAAAAGGCGAGGAGCGCTTAAGTTGGATGCAGAGGATACCTGATCTTGGTTGCAGCTCAGTTGTGTCAAAGGGGGGAGCCACCTGAGCCCTCTCACCTGGCGGCTGGCGCACGCAGGGAGAATGGTCCCGCCCCCTCGGCCTGTCCTCATTGGCCGGCAGCTGCGGCCGCCGCCGCCTCCCATTGGCCAGCGCAGCATGTCAATCGGTGGGCGTCACCCCCCACCAGGCTCCGCCCCCCTCCATTCGCCCCCGTCGTCAAGGAGCCGGGCGCGCGGCTGCAGAGCGGCTGCAGCTCGAGGAGGGGAGAGAGAGCTCGAGCTGGAGCGTAGGGTACAAGCAACAGCAACCGCCAGGTAAGGGGCACTGGCTGAGGTACAAGGTAGCTCATTGATGGCCCTCTCAACAGCAAAGCTGCTGGCTTCCCCATCTCCCCCCCCCAACCAAGAAAAATCAGGACATTATGACTGTAAAATCCCCCCCTCCAGCCTCACCACCTACTCTGTAAAACGACTGCAAATTGAATACAGGTGGCTGGGAAGAGGGAGAGAGAGAGCACCTTCTGAAAGGATTGCCTCCTGCAAAAGTTGTCAGGCAAAGCTTTTGTTGTCTTCGCTGTTGTTGGTAAACATGCAAGCCTAATGAGGCATTCTGATGCTAATGAGTCATTACCTTGCAGTGATTTTCTCCCCCCGCCACTGGAAATTGTGCATTGGGATTCTGTTTAATTTCTTCTCTTCTCTCTCTCTCTCTCTCTCCCCCCCCCCCCCCATCCCACCTTTTTTTAAAAAAAAGGCTGATGGCAGCATTTTAATTTTGCATTCCTGCAAACTTGTGTTGAGATTTAAAATGAATGATGAGCTCAGAGGTGTTGCAATCTGGAAGATGTGGATGTTTAGTTGCTGAGTCAGCCTGGTGTTGTGTTCAATTACGCTGTCATTCTCAGGCATCATCTCTAGAATATGTTTTCAATATTCCAATCAATGTGCTGTTCAGGGTTGTATCTTTGTAAATAATTTTGGGTAGGACCTTCTAAATTGTTTTATTTGTATATTCTGCGATTATTCATTTGTTTCCTAATATGTTTTTTGTTTGTGCATCATATTATGTTAACATGCTTTAGATTGATTATTGAAAAGCTGTTTGAAGTAATAACTTTTTACGCCTAACTACTGAAGCTTTAAGTTTGATCAGCTAATGTCACAATGGGTGCGCGGATGTGCGTGGGATTGAGAGTCTAATCCTGGCTAGATCAGATTGACTGTGACTTCTGTGGGGCCTGTCCGTTGTCTTGAGTTGCTGTGGCTTGAGGCTAGCGATCCTGCATTCTCTATTGCGCAGCTGGACTTTAGACCTTTGCAATCTGATTATGGACATGGCTAGGAAGCATCTGAAGCCACATGAGTACAGGGAAGGTCAAAGATTGGTTCTAGTGGTCAACCAGGCTGGCCCAAAATGTGAATACCTTGGCCAAAAAAATGAGCCTTCCAAAAAATATGCTGCACGGTTCATTTGACTGGAACTATGGAATAATGGACAGTTAGATTAACATATGTCTGAATCTCTTGTATGTCTCCTAGAATCTCTCCCCATACTGTATAAATGGGCTGATTGCAAGTCATTCTGACAACTGGGGATACAAATTCAAAGTTGAGGTAACAAAGGAAAATAGATTTTGAAAGTATATCTTCAGTAAGTAGAAGTGTGGACTAGATTATCAAGGGGCAGGTTGGTTATTTTAAAAAAAATAGTCTGAGCAAATTGCTGTTTGAATTCAAGACTATTGGTTCTACAGTTGCTTGTGGAACGTGCTATAAGGCTTTGGAACTCTCCCTTAAAAAGGAAGGCAGTGGCAACAGAGGTAGATAAATTCTTGATAAGCTGGGGGTGGAAGGAGGTGAAAGGTTGTTGGGGTAGGTGGGAATGTGGGGATGAGGTTACAATCAGATCAGCCATGAATTTAGTGAATGGCAGAGCAGGCTGGAAGGATCGGGTGACCTACTCCTCTTAAGTTGCATGTTCAAAGCTTTGCAATGTACCTATGCATACAACTTTCTTTTCATGAGTTTAAAAGCAGCCACTGATTAGTTGAAACAAACTAAAATGCCCTCTATCCCGAAAGGTAATTCCTCAGGTTGTTGAGCTTTATTCCTTGACCTCCGTTTGTGAGGTGACGCATGATGTTTTAATCAGGAATAAGTTCTCTAGCAATTTATTGAAGTTTCAGTTTTAGCTTTGCTTAATATTTTACTCTGGCCTACTAACATTGGGGCACACTGGAATCAGTTCCTTAAAGATTTCTACACTGCCTTGACTAACAAAATTCCAGTTTCAGTTGCCAGCATGTGCTGAGGTCACTGACCTTGGGAATGGCAATAGTTGTGTTGCAGTTTATCTTAATGCTCCTGGGTGAAGGCTGGGAAAAATGAGCCAGAATTCCCAATCCTCGTCGCTAAAAGAGAAGGAAGGTTTGAGGGTAGGGACCAAGGTCTCTTATGCATATACTACACTGACCTGTTTCAATACTGCTACACTGATTCTGTCTAATTAATCTTGATGAAAATTGTGTGCATGGATGTAAAGGGGACGTGTGTGGGCTTTGTTGTGGTTCCCTTCATGGTTGACTGTCCCATTGACATTCTGGTTGGGATTGCAGATACAATGGTCATTTAGGAGAGGCATATGAAGGTGGAAAGTCTGTTGGGCAAGCCATCGGCCTGATCTATGGTGTTGGCCCATATCTCTTCTGCTTAACAAAAAAAAAATCTATCTCCGATTTAAAGAAAGCAACTGATCTAGCATCAACTATAGTTTGCAGTAGAGTTTCAAACCTCTACCACCCTTTGTGTGTGTGTGTGTGTGTGTGTGTGTGTGTCAAAGTGCTTCCTAACATCTCTCCTGAACACAGTACAACAGAAAATTTGAAACATATTTTAAATTCTTTAGTCTTCGTTGTGGGTGTGTGGCCTAGAAACTGTTCATAATCCGAACTCCCCACTGTGGAGGTTTAATTTAATTGGGTCATATCAGATTCTTATCTTTGTATCTGGAGCAAATGCAACTTGATGTCGTCAGATTTCAGTTTAGGTTACATTTGTATTGAGATGTTTTGCTGGTTATAATTGCATGAGTTTTAATTTGCATATATTATCCTGCCTTTGTGTAATTGGTGCTTGTGGAATATGTTCGCATATAAAAGTTTCTTGGCAGGTTGCATTTGTGCTGGGAGCAATGCATGTTTGTAAACTGAAGCACTTTGTCCTGGTACCTCAGTTGGATTGGGAAATAAAGTGACCAAAAGATTCCATTTGGTCTTGCGCTTCCAATTTATCTACTCTACCATCAATAAAGGATTGGCAAGATTTGTGATTGGAAAAAAATGACAAGATCCACAAAAGGTGATACAAGCAGAACAAATGACCAGTCTTTGTCAAAGAAATAGGTTTTTGAGGAGCATCCTAAAAGAGGAGAGATGGAGAAATTTTGGGACAAAATTTGAGCTTGGGGCCAAGGCTGCCGGTGTGGCTGCCAGCAGTGGACTGATTTCAAATTGGGAGTGCCAAGAAAGGAGGGAGATGATTGATAAAGTAGGTTATTCCTGTATTTAAAAAAGGAGATTGAGCAAATCCTGGGGAACTGTGCGGGTTAGGTTGATTGGCCATTCTAAATTGCCCCTTAGTGTCAGGGGGATTAGCAGGGTAAATACATGGGGCTACGGGGATAGGGGCTGGGTGATTGTGGTCTGTGCAGACTCGATGGGCTGAATGGCTTCCTTCTGCACTGTAGGGATATGTGCACAATGATGAGAGCAGAGCTTGACAAGTTTACCTCTTGGAAGACTGAACAGGTTGGTGCTCTTTCCTTTGGGGCAGTGGTTCTTAAACTGGGCTTGATAGAGATATTTTCAGTGCTTACCAAGGTGGGAGTGAGTCAGCCAGGAATGGAGTGTAGCCACCATGTTCAATTGCAAAGTGATCTGTCTTTCTCTTCTCAGTGGAGTATGCATGGAGGGTTGCTGAAAAGCCACACATCACCAGATGGACCTCCAGTTAGCAAGGTTGGTGGTGGGTGCCAGTTCAGATCAACTTTGTTCAAGACAGGACTGTTTTATTCAAATACTTTTAAATACTGAATATGTCAACGCAAAGAAATATCTATTTTCTTAAAAGACTTATCAAGCCACATGCTGCACTTTCATATTATGAATGTTGTATTGTCCTGTAATTTAGATGGGGGTAAGGGGTAGGGGGGTGGCTGGTCCATGACTATAAATATATTTGGAAAGGTTTCTTTCAACCAGAAAGTTTGAGAACCTCTGCCCAACAAAAGAGAAGGCTGAGTGAAGAGGTCTTTGAGATTCTGAAGTGATTTGAAAGGGTAGACAAGGATAAAATGTTCCTGTTTGTGGGTGATCCAAAACTAGGAAGGAATTTTTTTTTTTACTACTTGCTAATTATTTTTATGGTGTGCCATGAATTGCATAGTATTTGTGGCATGGAAATAAATTATTTATCCTATCCGGTCCATGTTTATGCTGCACATGAACCGCCTCCTGCCCTTCTTCATCTAACTTCATCAACACATTCTTCTATTCCTTCCTCCTTCATGTGTTTGTCTAGCTGTACCTTCAATAAATCTGTTAATCACCTTAACTACTCTTTGTGGTAGTGAGTAGTGTTACCTAATCAGCGCCATTCATTTTCCTCTTGGACCCTATACTTTAGTGGTCCAATCTAGAATCAGTTACACAAGTTTCATTTTCAGTCTGTGAAAATGCCCATTCACAAGACATTATAGGCTATGAATACTGCAGTTGTTGCTGTGGAGAAAGCATATTTTCCATAGTACAATATGACACAGAGCATACTCAGTGGACTAATGAAATAAATGGATGTGGCATTGCAGGTTGTAAAGATTTGTAGAACCAGTGAGCATTGGATGGACCTTTATGTGCCAGGCCATATACTGTGGACATATTAGTGACATTCTTTTACATCATCATCATGCCACATTAGCAAATACCTTAACCCTAGGGTAAAGTATCTATTTATATGTTAGATATTTATAAAAGTGGATGTCCTTGTAAAAAGCAGCATTTTCCCACTGAGACTACAGTGCCTGCAGATAAACTTGCTCAGGCTACACCACTGACGCATGGTAAAAGCCTAAAATGCTCTGCTGTTTGGTGTCAGCGTCAATGAGCGTGCTACCTGTCCCCATGGCAACCAGTTTGTATGCTTGCACAATCACTTCTCACTCCATATTTAACAGAAACTGGCACTGAAACCGTATGATTACCAAATACCTGACTGATAAAATGAAGGCAACTCTTGTTAGCTGGAGTACAGTTCTAGGTGCTGCATTTTAGGGAGGCTGTGACGACATTGGAGGGAAACCTTTTTGCTCATTTTGGAGGGCATTGAGAGTCAACCACGTTGTCGTGGATCTGGAGTCGCATGTAGACCAGGCAAGGATGGCAGATTTGCTTCTCTGAAGAACATTAGTGAATGAAATGGGCTTTTATGACAATAGTTTCATGGTCATCATTTGACTTTTAGATTTGCCATGGTGGATTCAAATCCAGGATCCCAGGTCTTGTCCTTGCTCTCTGGACTACTAGTCCAGTGACAATACCATCATGCCACTGCCTCCCCTAAATAATTGGAGAAGTTGGGACCCTTTTATGGAGATAATAAGGCTGAGAGAGGATTTCACAAAAGTATTGAAAATCCTGAGATGACTGAGCAAATTAGGTAGGGAGAAATTGTTGCTACTCACGACATGATCGAGAACATGGGGACATAGATTTAAAGTAATTGCGAAAGAAGGCAAAAGCGATACAAGATGAAACTTCGTTATGAAGAAAATGGTTAGGATTTGGAACGTGCTGCCTGCTAGGCAAATTTGAGGCATTTTAGAGGGAATTAGATGATTGTTTAACAATCTGCAGTGTTATTGGGAAAAGGCAGGAGAATGGCACTAAGTGAAATGCTCATTTGGAAAGCTGGTGCAGACATGATAGACTGAATAACCTCCTTCAGTGCTGTAATGATTCTGTGTTAGGGTTGTATGTCATGCTATACTGCCACCACAGAATTCTCTACCGTTGCAGCCTCCCAAGCACCTTTTGTAAACTCCAGGCTTTGTACACAGGCAGGATTTATAAAATTATACATTGTGATATAATCATGAAGTGTAGATTTTTTAAAAAGTTAAGTCACATTTGTAATATCTACTTGGTTTTCACCACAAGATCCATCATTTTGTTATTACCATAGGCTTTACAGTCGGGTAAAGCCTAGGTGTGTAAATTTCTCATTTCCCTTTCAAGGGAATTATAGGCAACGCATATAAGTTTTATATATGACACCTGATTCATGTACCCATTGTGTTTATACAATATTAAGAAGCTGAGACCTATTTGACCAAAGCTGTTCAAATATAGAAACTATTTAACAGCCTGCTTGATATCCATGTACTTTATCTAATTTGACCTTGTTGCAACCTCAACTAATGAAGGATTTAGTTAATTATTCAAAGTGTTCAATGAATTTTTGAGCTGCACTTGCGTTCTGTTTTCTTTTTCTTTTCAGACTACTGCATGCAGCATAATAGTTTATCTTAATTGTGCAGAAAGAACTTGCATTTTTATGGCGTCTCTCAACTTCAGGATTTTTTTCCCAGCTAAGGACACATAGTTGCAAATTAAGGAAATGCAACTGCAAATAGCAAGATCCCACAAGCAGTAATGATGTAAATTACCAGAAAGTGCAATTTGATAGTTATCCCTCAACCATCATCGTCATGAGTTTTGGCCAGGGCAGTGCCTCAAATAGGGCTAAGGGATTATTTATGTGCAGTATTAATGTCAAAGAACCTTGGTTTAATATTTCATCCAAAATACAGGACTCCTGGTACTGCATGGAAGTATCTGCCTAGATTCTAGGGTAGTAGTCTCGGAAGTGGGGCTGGAAACCACAGCCTTTTTACTCGGATTAGAATGAAGCTGCAAAGGTGCAGACAAAAAGAAGAAAATATAGTGAATTTGTATTGTCGGGACATCATGTGGTCAGGTCTTGGGTGCCTTCCACTTAGTCTTGGCATGTGGTACTTTTTAAGAGAAGCATGTATGTAGACAAAAACAGTGGCTGGTCATGTGTTCCGAAAGAGTAATGCACGTGAGGGTGTAAACCTATGCTCTCCTTTGAGTAGTATTGTATGTTTTATTCTGTCTTTATGGCCACTTAAGTGCTAATTTCTGCACAGCTCCACATCACTCAGTTTAAAAATCTGGCTGTGATGGGAAATGGCAAAAAGAAATTATGCTTCTAAGATTTTGTATTGTTGCAAAAGTTTTCTGTTTGTTCAGAATCCTACAGCTCGCTTTGAGTCCAGTGATGGTCAAGTCCAGTCATCAGGAATTGCTAAAATAATCTGTGTTTTACAATGTTCTGTATAGAAATCAGATTTCCATACCCTGTAAATAACTAAATTTCCAATTAGGTTCTCTTGACTAGTGATGGAGCATCAATATTTTATCACATTGACGATTTGGATTCCTCAACCCTTTCTGTGATATCATGTATGTTGCGTTTTATTAACTTTGTTTAAATGGCTGGATATAAGATTGGTTATCTCGCAGGCTGTTTTCTCTGGTGGAACATGACATGGAATTCAAATGCCGAAATAGACTGTTCGGCTCAAGCAATTCATGTTGCTGTTCACTGTTCACATGAGCCACACTAGTCACATGTTCCAACATCCCTTTCTTTCAACCATCTATCTTAACCTACTCTTTGAATATTGATGTGGATGGGCCATGCTTCAACCATGAGTAGAACATTCCGCTGCCTTGGCTCTTGCACATTAATCAGTGCCTGCATATGGTGGGGCAATGCTAAACATAGAAACTAGGAACAGGAGTAGGCCATTTGGCCTTTCAAGCCTGCTGTGCCATTCAATATGATCATGGCTGATCCTCTATCTCAACACCATACTCTCATGCTCTTCCCATACCCATTGACGACTTTGGAGTCTGGAAATTTTATCTATTTCCTTAAATATATTCATACATACATCCTTCTGTGGTAGACAATTCCACAGGTTTGCCACCCTCCTGAGTGAAGAAGTTTCTCCCCATCTCAGTCCTAAATGGCCTAACCTTTATCCTGCATCTGTGGCCTCTTATTCTAGATCCGCCAGTAACAGGAAACAACATCCCTGCAGTCAGAATATATACAGTAAGAAGTCTAACAACACCAGGTTAAAGTCCAACAGGTTTATTTGGTAGCAAATGCCACTAGCTTTCGGAACAGGCTGTCCCTTCGTCAGGTGGAGTGGAGAAATGCTCACAAACAGGGCATACAGAGACACAAACTCACAAACTTGAGTTTGTCTAAATTCCAGTGAATACAGGCCCAGTCAATCCAGTCGCTTCTTGTATGATGATCCTGCCATCCCAGGAATCAGGAAAAATTATTGAAATATAATTTGCAGTGTTAACTGGTTAGGAAGAGGTTAGGCCTTTACAATTGGGCTTAGTGGTCCTGGGTTGAGGAGAAATAAATCATGTAGACTTCTCTGATTTGCAAAATGTTGCAAGAATGTGCCTGTGTGTAATAGCTCATTGAAAATGATTTCAAGCTTGTCTGATGCACTGAATGGACATGTAGCTCAAAGGGATTTGCCCAATTCTCTTTTTATAAAAAGGCAGCCATTTGGGCAATAAACCCCAGTGGAAGTGTCCTCCAATGTACGTTGGAGTCTTTGAAGAGAAAAAGGTGTTTCCATACAAGCCATGCTTTAAGCTAGAGACATTTTGGATATGGATGATTGATTTAATTCTGTTTCTACCAATGTTTCCACATTGCCGCATTATGGAACCAAAGGTGCCAATCTGGAGCACAGGGTTTCCCAAACTGTGGGATCATGAATTATGCGGCAGCAATGACTGCCATGGAGCTCAGACAGAATACTAAGAATTGTGAGGCTTCTTTATTTTTTTCCCCCCAATGATGGGTGTGGCTTGATTGACCAATTTGATGCCTGATTTCTTCTCCAAAAAAGCCAGGAAATGTAGGTGACTTTTTTTGCTCTAACAATCCAGAGTTTACCTTGATTGTGGTCTCTCAACCCTTTTCTCTTTCTCCTCCCCTGTTCTTGCCACTCTCCCCATTTCCTCTCCACTGTTTGCCCAACTCTTTCCCCCTCACTCTCTGCCCTGATCTTGCCCTGCACTTTCTTGGCTCAAAAGCCCACACCTGATGCATACTGTGGGGTCAAGGAAAATTTCAGGCTTCACAATAGCGTTGCAGTGGGGAAAAGGTTTGGGAAGCATTGTAGTAGAATTGCATACAAGCACAAAAACAGACCATTTGGGTCAAATAGTCTGTACTATATTTATATGCCCCATCTCCTCCCATTCCATCTGTCCCAATTCTGCCTTTCAGCATATCTTTTTAATTCCTTTGTCTCACTTGTACTTTAATCTAGTTTTCTTTTGAAAGCATCTAAGCTACTCAATCATATTCAAAGCACTATCTTGAGTAAGGGCATTTTCCTTGCTTTGCTATTACATTTATTAATTATTTTGTATTTCTGGAATACTGTGATCAGTTTTGGTCCTCTTATCAAGAGAAGGATTATACTGGCATTGGCAGCAGTTCAGAGAACAGTTCATGGCGCTGATCCTGGATATGGAGGGATTTTTTAATGAGGAGAGATTGAGTAGGTTGGGCCTGTATTCATTTTGGAGTTTGGAAAAATGAGAGGCGACCTTATTGAGACATGTAGGATTCTTAGGGGACTTCATGGGGTAGACGTTGAGAGGTTGGTTTCCCCTTTGCGGTAAGGTCTAGGACCAGAGGGCATAATTTGAGTAAAGGGTCACCCATTTAAGATGAGATGAGGAAGAATTTCTTCTGAGGGTTGTGAATCCGTGGAATTCTTTGCCACAGAGGCTGGGTAAAGTCAGATTTTTAATCCGGAAGAGAATCAAGGATTGTGGGGATAAGGTGGGAAAATGGAGCAGAGGATTATAACAGATCAGTCGTGACCTCATTGAATGGTGCAGCAGACATGATGGGCTGAATGGCCTACTTCTGTCCCCTACATCTTATGGACTCAACTTTTGGATTCTCTCGAGTGAAGTAATTGTCTCTCCATCTACCCTGTCCAACCCATTGATAATTTTTAAGCTTGCACTGACAATCCTAGCCAAGCCCTATCCTTGCAATCCCATGTATTTACCCTGCTAACCCCCCGACACTAATGGGCAATTTATCATGGCCAATCCACCTAATCCTCACATCTTTGGACTGTGGGAGGAAACTCACGCAGACATGGGGAGAATGTGCAAACTTCACATAAACAGTGATCTGAGGCCAGAATTGAACCTAGATCCCTGGCACTGAGGCATCAGTGCTAACCACTGCCACCGTGCTGCCCCAAATGTGTGACACATTGAGAATGTGAGTTCTCTGGAGGATGCAAGGAGATTTGAGTGGGCAAGAACATGGCAGATAGTAACTGGTATGGAAAAGTGTGAAGTTTACAGGGGAAAAACAAAAATGCAGAGTATTTCTTAAATGGTGAGAGATTGGGAAATGTTCATGTCCAAAGGGACCTGGGTATTCTTATTCATTAGATTCTGAAATCCAACAGGTGGGTTTAGCAAGCAATTAGGAAGGTAAATGGTATGTTGACCTTCATTGCAAAAGGGTTCGAGTGTAGGAGTAAAGAGATCTTGCTGGAATTGTATAGATCGTTGGTGAGACTGCACCTGCACCTTATCCCCATAATATTGTGTACAGTATTGATCTCCTTGCTAAAGGACGGATACACTTGCCATAGAGGAAGTGCAACAAAGTAGAAACCTAAAACCAGGGGACACAGAAGTGGGCTATTTAGGACTGAGATGAGGAAAAATTTCTTCACTCCAGAGGCTGGTGAGTTTTCGAACCTCCAGAGCCCTCTGAAGTACAGAATTCCAGTTATTGAATATAGAAGACAGAAATTGATAGATTTCTGGATACTAGACCTATCAAGGAATATGGGGATAGTGCAGGGAAAATGACATGGAAATACAAGACCAACCATTATCTAGTTGAATGGTGGAGCAGGCTTGAGGAGTTGGATGGCCTACTCCTATTTCCTATGTTCATAAAGATTGTTATCATGTCACTGCTAAAGACTACTTTAGGAAAAAAGATTAGTCTGTTTAATCTTTCACAATAGCTGTAATCTTAATTCCAGTACCACCTTGCATGATTTCCGGTGCTTCTATACACATTTTTTATGTAAACCCCTAATGCTTAAGTGCAGCCTGACCAGGATCATACACAAGTTTAACAAAACAAGATAATCTGGGACACTACAGATGACGTACAAGTGACTGGCGCTAAAAGCTGTGGGTGAAATGACAAATCTAGATAAGAGAAATAAAGAAGTAGGAGGCATAGATTTCAAAAGGCACACTTCACTTGACAAACCTCATTAAATCATTTTGATATGGTGGATGGGAAAATAGTGAGCAGGGACTTGAAGGGAGCTTTAATCACATGGGTAATTACTAGAGAAGATGAAGATGTCTGGAATTGCAGAGAAAAAGCAAACTGGATTAAACTTTGGTTAGAATGAGTGAGGGCAGTTTTTTTTCCAGATTGGAAGTGGATAATGGTGTTCCATAGTTTGGTTTGGGCCACTTCTGTTCACTATGTAATAAAGTTAAAGTTTATTTATTAGTCACAAGTAAAGCTTACATTAACACCACAATGAAGTTATTGTGGAATTCTCTGAGTTGCCACAGGTCAGGGAAGACCGGGAGGCGAGCGATTTGAAGGGTTGTGGGGCTGGCCAGCGATCTGGGGGCCCACTGCACATGCATCGATCTCTGCTATGATAGATTGGCGCATGCGCAGTGGCCCGCTCAGCATAATGTTGCCAGCCTCTCGGTCCGGAATAGGCCCCACCCCCAAATTTTCAGAGTGAATCCCGCTAGGGCACTGTGATGCAGAGTGTCAGAGATTCATTCTGGAAATTACAGGGGGAGAAAAAAGGCAGGGTTCACTCCCAATTTCCTGCAAGTTGGGAACTGGGAACTTGAGTTTTTTTTGGGAGCATCCAGGCATGTTTATTTCTTCGGTTGTAGTTAAAACCTGAGGAAACTACAATGGGATATTGGTTAAAATGTGGCAGATGAAATTAACAGCAGTAATTAAACTCCTGAACGGAAGCAAGTTTAGTTCTGTAGATAAGATGAACTTGTTAGTACAGCTTCACAGGATTTTAAAGGTGCATTTAGGTTGATAAGTCTGTGGGGAGAAAATAAAATATTTTGGGTTTTATCAGGAGGTGAATATAAAAGTCAATTGAAATGTTGATCCTACATAATAACATAATGATTGACTATTGTACGCATTATTGGGCAATGCAATGTAGGAAGGATATTGAGGCTTTAGAGATGGTACAATGATGCTGCTTGAGATAAGACTTGAAAAACTGAGTCTCTTCTTTGGAACATTGGAGATTATACACTACGATGATAGCTTTGTTTTCAAATTATGAAGTTTTGAGACTGGAGTGATAAATGTATGTTTTACCAGTCATTCAGAGGAAACACCCAGTTTGAGCATAGGTAGAAGACCGATTTGGTGTTGAGGCTTTGGAATTTACTTCTACAATTTTGAGGCAGAAATTGGATAGATGGATGAAGGAAAATGAATGCAAGAGGTACAGTAACGATGATAAAATTGCTCAAAGATGACAACTACTTGCTTGAGAGAGGCTAAATGCAAACATGGATTGGTTGGTTGGGCTGAATGGTCTATTTTCCCATTGGGACTCTTGTATGTATTTCTCTATATACGAAGGGCAGATGTAGAATATTTTTCAGAAAGCTGTCACCTTCTGATAAGTTACAAACCAAATAAATTAACAAGTTATTGTCTTTTTTAGAAAAGTCAATAAGGTGGCTAATTGTGGCCTTATAATAAACTAATTAAGTACATGAAACCTGATTAGATCCAGGACACTTACAATGAGACCCATAAATTCACAAAAACTATTATGCTTCAGCAGCTTCCTGTGAGCCACCAATCAGATAAATAATTGCTAATTATTCTAATTCTTTTGCTCTAGCAGTTTTTAATTAGATTGACTTCAGATGTGCGTCCTCTCTCCTGGTGGTGCGCCCATTGATAAGATTACATTATTCTATTGCAATATTTAAACATGAAGGATAACAAGCTTTCATGATTTCTCCTTGACCCACTAGCAGATTGTAGCAGTTTGAATGCTTTTGCAATAAAAATATGTTGAGTTTCTAGTCATCTGTCATTGTAGTGAGAGGATCTGTTACAGTCCAACATCACTTTTTGTGCTTTTTTGAAAACTAATAAGGTTTCTATGAACTACAGTAAACAAAACCTGTAATTGGAACCACAGCAAAGTCTCCCAGTAAAAGCAGGATTATTTCTCCACCGCCAAAACAGTGGAGAATAATCAGGTAATACAATTTATGTGCAGTAAATTGATCCCAGTCACTCATTCACTCTGAAGTATCGTTGATAATAGTGTTACCCAATCATCTCTATTCTGGCTAGGACTCGGATTTTTGTCACTATATACGTAGCTGAATTTAAAAGGATATGTGAAATAATTTGCTGAATGAATGCGTGTAGTTAGCTCTTTTGAAAGTCCATAAAATTCTCTGACTATGAATCAGGTGACTCAGACAGTCTGTTCCTGATTGGTGAGCAAAGATATATGTATGAATGTTATTTCCGTTAGATTGCACACTCCACTCCGCATGAAAGATGAAGCAACTAAAATACCTGGAGAGGTTGAGCAATCTTTAAATATATCATTGGGGAAAAGAAAACTCAGATTTCATGTCAAGTCATGATGCAGAATAACGTTAGTAATTAAAATGCCGAAATAGTAACCATTGTTTAACCAACTTCTTTGGAAGTTTGGGATGCATTGGTTTAATAAACTCTGGTTTGTTAAAACATACTAATTCAAATGAGCTTATTTTGGTAGAAGAGAAACTACTGAAATCATAATATAGGTAAATGCTTAATCACTTGTAATAAAAACAGTGCTTGGGAAGAAAACTCAACAGGTCTGGCAGCATCTGTGGAGAGAGAAACAAAGTTAACATTTTGAGTCCAATTGAACTCGTCTGCAGAACTGAAAAGGGATAGGAATGTGATGGGTTTTATGCTGTTAGAAAGTGAGAGGGGGAGCAGGTGGAGCAAAAGAGAAGGTCAGGGATAGGTTAAATGGCGAGGGTGATTAAATGATAAAGATGTCATGGAATACAAGGAAAGGGAGTGATAATGACAATAAAGACAGAAGGCATTGGTCCAGAGTAGGTGTTAATAGCAGAATAAAGGTCAGTGCTGTCTGAAAGAAAAATAGCAAAATGTGTTACATGCAGAATAAAGGTCAACACTGTCTGAAAGCGAGAACAAGATACAGACTTAGCACATAGGAGAAAAAAAATCAAAATGGAGTGTAAGTATCCTGGCCTGAAGTTGTTGAAGTCAGTGAGTCCAGAAGACACTGAAATACTTGTGCTTGCTCTTGTATCACATCCATCTAGACAATTTCCCTTGTCCTTCTTTCCTTTAATATTTTCCTTCAAGTGTTTATTTGACACCAGCAGTCTTGACAATACAGGGTCTATTGATGTCCACTGAAAGAGGATTGTATTACATCAATAGCCCTTGTATTGTAAATCAGACCCACCCTTTACCCACTGTTTAGCTAAGGCTTGGATCTGTTATTTCCAAAGCACCAACATTTAGCATGAAATTTGAAGAGAGATGTGATGTAGAATTGCACACATTTTTAGAAGTTGGCCAGTAAACAGTAACAATAGAAGAGATGCACGTGCAATAATAAAACACTTGCATGCTCTGCTTCTCATCTTGTCATTTTACCCACAAACTCAAATGCATGTACTGTAAATGTGCACTTAGATCACTGACAAATGTGTCCAAGATTTTTTTATTTGCTGAAGGAGGAAATTTTCCAGAAAACCATATTTGCATCATCAAACATATTTTTATTGGACTAATTGGCACCACTCATAACGGGCCAACAATGCAGAGGGGCACCCCCGGATGGATATTCGATCGGGTCTCCCCCTGCACAGCTGAGAGACTCACGAATTTCAGAAACTACGGAAGATCCCTAATCTGCCTAGCAACAGCGCATAGCTGCATTTTAAACTGGCCAAGGAAGATCAAGATCCCTATGAAACGAGACAGAGAGTGGGTTATCAAAACCAAGCTATCACTGAAATATTACCAATTCGGCCAAGGCAGACATAAAAATCTGATAAACTAAGAGATAAGGATAAAAGGTTAAGAATGAAATACCCCAGACACCCAACAGGACAGGATGACATTAACACTCAATCTCACAAGCAGGAAACACAGACACGGAACAATAGGACCAATTTAAATAAGAGGACACATAGAGATAGTAATGGGAAACGCATTTAGACACCGGGGCAGGACCAAGTAATCCCATTAACACGAACACACACCATACAAATGCTAATCCATGAAACTTCCTAGGGACTTTTGAAACTGACAGACCACTTTATACATTGTGTAAAAAAAGGCATAATCAAATGTTCCCGCGCGAATTTTGGATCCCTATAAAGATCCAGAGCTGATGTGATTTAATTGAGATCAACGTGGCCAAGCCACTGTTTCTGAGCTGGCTACGGGGGTCTCCCTAGGATCCTAGTAAATTGTACAATAAAGACACGCTTTGAACCTTGATTTGCGACTCGGCTTCTATTCTGTGCTGGTAAGGGATTTTTCCCTACAACAAAATGGCGTAGTCACGGCAGGATTTGATATCTGACTTCTGACTGATGGCCACAGTTTGAAAGTCGGGATCAAATTTAAACGAATCTGATACAAATCCAGAGCAGTCAAAGGCGAGTGCAGGTCTCCGTTCAAAGTGAGGTACCTTTAAGGGTTAGGGTTTGTCTGTTTTAAGTATTGTTGTCTTGTAGAACTGTATAATCTTGCCTAAGTTTTTAAATTGAAACAGAAGTCCGCACTAAAGAGGTACAGGTCAGAACGACCGCGTGGAAGAAGGTAAGTAACTTTTAACTTTAATAGGAGTAAAGGACCAGAGGTAAAGATAACAGGTTTTGGGCTATTTGATAACAGGAATTAAGACTAATATAAAGATAAGTACCGCATGCAGAACTAATTGGTGTAACTAACCCAGGATTGTAAATGAAACCACTGTCTGTGCCAAGGCAATAGGACAAGGGAGTGCTTGACTCAAGGTGCCCTACCCTAAACTGGACGTTAAGAGGAGAAATCTCCCACGCTAAGGTTGGGTTTTGAAGCGGGCGCTAAGAGGCACAGGCACTCAGGGTGCAAGGCACGGACAGTGTAAATCGGGTGACAACACTGACTCTGAAGGGACGAACAACCTCAGAGTCGATACAGTTACTAACTATAACAGGGGCTTTGATAACAGAGTACAGGTGTGTAAGTGTTGAGGAAAAGTGGACCCGATCCATCCTGACCAAGAGACACGACGACGGAGGATCCATTAGGGACCCGGGCGGAGTTTGATAACCTTGTTCGTCTGTAGGGAACACCACAGCCCATAGCAGGATACCCGGTTTTGGGGGGTAACGGATCAACCCTGCTAGTGGGGGTGGTGGCCGAGCGGGAGGCGTTGTACTTAGAGGGGCTGGGAACAGGGGCGGACAAACCCACTAAACAACCAGCACACATCCCAATAAGACAACACAAAATAGTCCAAGCGTGAGGTGTCAGGAATAGTTGGGGGAGCCCAGGGGAAAGAGACCCACTGGAACCTCACTACGAGAACCTACAGCAATACAGACGGTGCTGGGGCAGTATCAGTGACAGGAGATAAGGGAGAGAGTTGAGGCACTTTTACTGTAGCAGCCAGCATACGGGGGTTGCAGGACTGCTAGACAGAAAAATGGCAGACCACGTTGTTAAGGGAGAAACTGCAGTAGCTCTCATTTTGAAGTATCTGTTAGCCAGAGAAGCGATTGTTGCAAAGATGAAACGGAATGGGTGGAACGCATCACAAACTTTAGAAGATCAAAGAAAGTGGGTAGACGGAGTTAAACGGGACAAAACAAAAGTAATGGGAGTAATATTAGTGACCCAGTTAGCTGGACTAATTGAGGAAGTAAATGCCTCTATGGAGGAGAGACACAAAGAGACAGAGCAAATTAAAGTATTACAGGAGAGAGTGAGGGAATTAGAATACAGAAACCACACTGCGGAGATAACGCAGAGATCAGAGGAAACGGACCCTCGGCGCCCATACGAGTCAGTGCAGAAACATACAGCCACTCCAGCATCAAAAGAAAACATAGACAATTATAATCTAGCGCCAGTCACGAGAGGAGGGACGTTAGCACAACCAAAGGCAACCTATAAGCCTTTTACGCCAGGGGAAAGGCAGCAGATGGATAGGAGAGATCTTAGTTTTTGTATTTCAGTGTGTTTGTGAGATCTGGTAGCTTGTCGAATGTAGGTGGTTGTTGTTGTAATTAGATTGAGAGCAGGGAGCTCTTTGTTCCTGTGGAATGTTTGCTACAGGCAGTAGGTGCAGTACATTGCACCTTGGTTTAGCCTCAGGGGGGCTGGGAGAGTGTTAAAACTGTAAAGATTCAAGTGATAGGATTTCTTGAATTTACTTCTGCTTTGAGTCAATTACAGTTTGGAAGAAAGAAGAATAAAAGCGATTGTCTTAATCAATGCTCAGTATTCTCTTTGAATGTTTTACACTCATCCCAGTCTGAAATGATAAGTTTGAATGAAAAAGGATGTACTGTGGAATGACTTTTGGAAGCTTCCATGTGTGTGTCTGTGTGTGTTTAAACAAAGTGGTTGCGTGGATGCTTTGTTGTTGTTTGTTTTAATGTTAAGAAAGGATTTAAACCTTGGAAGGAAGCATGTGCTCTTTCCTTTGTCTTGAAGTAGAAATTATAAGAGTTAGTTGAGGAGTTAAGAGAAGAAAATAAGTTATTTTGTGGAAAGGTAGAAAAGCAGGAACAAAAGACTGAGGTCTATGAATTAGTTTAAAGTGTATCAAGTCAGTGAAATACAGTATTAATCGCAGAATATCGCGATTTGCGAACGTCAGATAGTTTAGTATTCTGAACTAGTTTAAAATTATGTACTGCCGTCGGAATTTCATGAGCCATCAAGGTTCAAGGTTTGCCAAATATAAAAGCACTGCAAAGCTTAAAACCTAGCCAGTTAAGAAACCAAAATGTTCCTAATCAAATAACTGGTATGTATTGTACCTGCTTTGATTTTGATTCGGCGCCTGTTACTTTTCCTAGAGTGCGGGGGTTTCGATCTGGAGCTCAGTTTAAAAAAAGAAACGGCTTAAATTAAAAGGGTTTGGATATCACGGGTACGATGTGTAAAGTGGTATGATACAACTGCCGCTTGATTATTTTTATTATACAGTATAGCACTGCCATATAGACACAAGAATAACATCAAATCCTGAAAAGCCTTAACCAACTTTGTATGATATATTCATATACTATATTGGGCATGGATAAAGACATAATTATTTTGTGAAGTACTGTGGTGTAGCGCTTGCACGCAAACAAATGATCAAATTAGAGATAGTGTAAGAGTACTCATATAAAGATCGGAACTGTATGGCATGTGATTTTAATGGGGAAAGCGATGTCTTTTGATAAGATTACATACAAATGAATGGATGTCCAATTGCAGCCAAAAAAGGCCAGTACAAAGTGTTATTTAATTCACACTAAGCTTGCTATGGATGGGGGATGCCAATTCAAGTTGATTCGGACCAGGGAACACATTTCACAGGAAAGGTTCTGAAAAACATTTGCCAACTATTAGGAATAAAACAAAAATTTCACATCCCCTATCACCCACAAAGTTCCGGGATGGTGGAGAGGATGAATCGGACTCTAAAAATAACAATGGCAAAAGCAATGCAATCCTCAGGTAGAAATTGGACAGAAGTCCTACCTGCAGTTCTGATGAGGCTTAGGGCGACCACAAATCGAACTACCGGCTTGACTCCATACGAGCTGATGACCGGGCGAGCAATGCACTTACCCGAAAACATTATTACAGGCTGGACAGATGTGGGTCCGATAAAAGATAGGATCCGACAATACATCCGAGACCTTAGCACCCAATTGAAGGGGATGCGCCGGTCCGTAATTTCTAATCAGGCACAGGTCGACGCAGAGGGGGACTCAGAAATATTACCAGAAGTCCCAAAAGCCGGGAGCCGGGTATTAACAAAAGTGCTTCCTGCAAAACCAGGATTTGCCCCAAGATGGCACGGACCTTACGAGGTCATTATTAGCGGAGATACCTGTGCCTGTATAGATATAAGGGGACAGGGGGTCTGGAAACACTGGACCCAATTAAAACTATATGAGGACAAATGAACTAAAAAATACCGTTTTACTCATTCAACTTCCACAGGAACCAGGACCAGATCTACTATCAAGACGTCGGAACCAACTACTTTTAATTTAATTGCCTGTTTATTTTCTGTATATACTGTAATTGTAAAATACTGTTGAAAAAAAAAAAGAGCGATATGGGAACAGGGACATATCTGATAATAACCCTGACCATTGTAAATACACTCCAACATATGGGGGTTAGGGGAGCAGAACCACCAATCATGGAAGGAAACCTATTCCTGAAAACACACATCCAGATCTATGGGAATAGGACCGCTTGTTACCCCTCAGCGCGATCAGTAAACTCCCTATTCATCGCAACACCAGGGTGGCTCCCACAAGAGTTATTCACTATTGACACATCGGGGGCACCCTGCAAAGAACATATTGGGTACTTTAAACAAGGGATACAAGGAAGGTGTGTAGAGCTCACTGAGCCGGGAATTCTAAGGGGGACGGGACCCCAACCGGAGGAGACACATGGGAACTACCCACAATGTTTTAAGGGAGAGGGATGGGGGTGCGTGCATGCCTTTGTCCCTAAAAATGATTCATGCGCTGAGGCACATTGTGCTCTCCAGGAGTGCCGGGTCCGGGAAGGACACTTCACTTGTGACTGCAAGCAACAAAAATGCATTGCAGTCACCGCGGGTAGGCAGCTTATGTGTGGCAAGTGCAACAGCACCCACGTAAGCTCAGCCTCAGGGACATATCCATTTGATTCTCACCAAGAGGTACAATCAAGTGGACAGTCCAGGGGGAGGGAAGGTTCCACAAGATGGGGCCATGCGGTCAAACGACACCGGGGTAATGCATGTTATCGGGTTAAAGACGGGTACGTGTTTTATTTAAAAATGTATATATGACGGCCACAGACAGGCCTCCAAGGTTCTTTTCCGTAGGGACAATCAGACCTCTCACGGTTCCATGCCCAAGTGAAGGGCATGTCCAGAAACGCATAGTGACCAGGGCCATCAGCGCAGAATTTTGCTCCGACTGGCAGGCCCCTGTCACACTAGGGTCTTCTTTAGGATATGGATTTCTGGGGACACTATCCCTGGGAGGCGCCGCAGGGGTGATCAGTGCCAGTAATAGGAACTTCTTCATATGTGGACTGACCATTTTAGGAAACAACACCCTACAAGCATTAGGCGCAATTGACCAAGAACTCGCAGAACTCAGACTATACACACAACAAACGAGATATGCGGTGGACTATCAGCTAGCCAGACAAGGGGGGGTATGCACCATCATCAAGGAAAAATGCATCACATACGTACACGACGAGACACTAAACATAACAGCAGCCATGTCCGGGATACAAAAGCAATTGGATAACTTTAAACAGGGGTTAACAGGGACTGATGGGTGGTTAGGATGGCTGTTTAACACAGTTTGGGGAGCATATATTATGAAGGGATTAATCCTAGTAGTAGCCATCCTGTTCACACTCTGCCTTGGCCTAACCTGTATTAAAGTGATATGTGCAAATATTACATCAAGAATGCTACCCACTGCCAGTATCCAGATGCAAGAACTTAACAACGACCCAGAAGAGGAGGAACAACGGCAAGGACAACAGCTGTACAAATCACTGTTCCTCTGAAGGTCGTCCATGGGGGGTCAGCCATGAATGGCACCCCCTGGACGAGAGGAGGGACTGAAGGAGGAAATTTTCCAGAAAACCATATTTGCATCATCAAACATATTTTTATTGGACTAATTGGCACCACTCATAACGGGCCAACAATGCAGAGGGGCACCCCCGGATGGATATTCGATCGGGTCTCCCCCTGCACAGCTGAGAGACTCACGAATTTCAGAAACTACGGAAGATCCCTAATCTGCCTAGCAACAGCGCATAGCTGCATTTTAAACTGGCCAAGGAAGATCAAGATCCCTATGAAACGAGACAGAGAGTGGGTTATCAAAACCAAGCTATCACTGAAATATTACCAATTCGGCCAAGGCAGACATAAAAATCTGATAAACTAAGAGATAAGGATAAAAGGTTAAGAATGAAATACCCCAGACACCCAACAGGACAGGATGACATTAACACTCAATCTCACAAGCAGGAAACACAGACACGGAACAATAGGACCAATTTAAATAAGAGGACACATAGAGATAGTAATGGGAAACGCATTTAGACACCGGGGCAGGACCAAGTAATCCCATTAACACGAACACACACCATACAAATGCTAATCCATGAAACTTCCTAGGGACTTTTGAAACTGACAGACCACTTTATACATTGTGTAAAAAAAGGCATAATCAAATGTTCCCGCGCGAATTTTGGATCCCTATAAAGATCCAGAGCTGATGTGATTTAATTGAGATCAACGTGGCCAAGCCACTGTTTCTGAGCTGGCTACGGGGGTCTCCCTAGGATCCTAGTAAATTGTACAATAAAGACACGCTTTGAACCTTGATTTGCGACTCGGCTTCTATTCTGTGCTGGTAAGGGATTTTTCCCTACAACATTTGCTAAAGACAAATGTGATTAACCACATCTTGATTTCCAATTATCCACATGACTAGTGAGTAACATATTGGTCAAACCCAGCAGAGACCTTGCTCTGACTCTCCAGAGAATCTGTGTATTTTGTCCTATGGTGCATTGTGTCTGGAGCTGTAGCTCAGTTGGCTAGACAGCTAGCTTGTGGTTCAGAATGCTAACAGCACTATGTTCAATCCCTGTTTCAGCAGAGGTTAACTCCGGGCCTGCCTCCTTGCCAAAGTACAAGTGATTTGCTATGGTTTGGCGAATAATCACCAAAGACTTGCCCTTGAGCAATGGTCTCCAGAAGAATGTGTGTAATGTTTATGGGAACCAAAATATTTGGTAAAGTTATCCAGTAAGTGATTCTGAAAATGTAACAAACTGGTTAGAGGTTGGGTTCATAATCGCTTCATTAACTGAGTAACCCCGGCTAATGTCCAATGCATCATGCAAACCAGCCTCCCATCCGTAGATTCTGTCTACACTTCCCGCTGCCTCGGCAAAGCAGCCAGCATAATTAAGGACCCCACGCACCTTGGACATACTCTCTTCCATCTTCTTCCTTCGGGAAAAAGATACAAAAGCCTGAGGTCATGTACCAACCGACTCAGGAACAGCTTTTTCCCTGCTGCTGTCAGACTTGCCTTGCATTAAATTGATCTTTCTCTACACCCTAGCTGTGACTGTAACACTACATTCTGCACTCTCTTGTTCCCTTCTTTATGAACAGTATATTTTGTCTGTATAGTGCACAAGAAACAATATTTTTCACTGTTAATACATGTGATAATAATAAATCAAATCAAATCATGTTGCAGTCACAGCTTTAACGAGTGTTAGGATGATGCATGAGCAGTGAAGCTGTCCAACATGCCTTAAGTTGTATATAACTGGGGCTTCAAAATGTGGTAGTATTACTGAGGTAAAGATAATTACAAATGCTGGAAATATTTCTGCAGAAGAATGTTAGATGTAGTCATTTGGTAGTACAGAACTTGTGTTGCTGGAAAATAGGCATGCTGCTGAAGCTTTTCATTCTGCACTTCTCAGGATAGAATTCACAATAATACCAAATTGTAAAGGGAGCAGCAGTTATAGTACACGAAAAGGGAGGGCTGATTGATTAGCCAGTGGACTCTTGATTAGTAGAGGCACTGCCAAGGAAAATGCATCAGGGAGCAGTTAACTGCAAAACCTTTGTTTAAATTCAAACCAGGCAGATCGACTGTGGTCAAGACAATGTTTGATATAGTGAGCTTGACAGTGTGATCATAGTTCAAGTGGTTATAGGAACACCTAAGCTGCACGGACTTGTGAATCTGTGAATTTGCATTTATATAGCGTCTTTTGAAGTAATTTACTAAATAAGGATGAGGTCAGTCAAAATTTAACAGTTTTGCCTCTTGGTGTACAATGGTTGGAGGAACATTGAATATCTATAATCATGAATGTATTTCAAAGCACTCTTGCCTTGGGTACCCCCGCTGTAACCAAACCAACAGAAATAAACCATAATTAATTTCATAAATAGCTTTATGTGGTGTTAGAAACAAAATACAGTGGTGTCTCTATCTTCTTGCATGATTATTTGTCAGCATTTTTTTTGAAAGCCAAAGAATCTTTTTTATGCCAGCTTTTAGGAGTCCAGGAGACCAGGGAATGTGCACTGGTGGCCCACCTTTACACTACTGGTTCTAGCTTCCTTAATCTGGCAGCAAGCTTGTAAAGCCACAAAAATGCTGGGTCTAATGAATTTGTGGCTAAGTAAGAGCTGGATTTGGCAGTGTATGACTCACTGATGTCATGATCCCAGATTCAAAACAGCAGCCATATAAGAACAGCTAAAAATCTGATGAACATGGCGTCCAATTTAAAAGGCATCTTTTTGCTTGTATTTATGTCAGCTTGGCTCGGCAATTGATGCATATCGACCTCTGATTCAAGGTTAATTACATGAAATAAGCATAATTGGAAGAAGTGCTGCCTAAATACAATTTTCTTGACCATGTGTAAATGTATTTTTTACATAGGTTCCCATCTGTCCATTCTGTTGGTTTTGGCAAGCCTAAAAGATCCCATAGCAATATTTGAATTGCCTACATCAGAAGTCCATACTTCAAAGTAATTCATTTGTGTTATTTAATATGTGATAAATTACTATAAAAATATATATTTATCTTGTATTTTAGCTTCTTTTGTGAATAAAATTACTTAAGGCTTTAGCCATTTATATTTTGACTTATTCCTGAACCCAGGCTATTGCAAGCTTTCGGTCTCTCTCTCTAATAGAGATAATTTGTCTCTCTTGCCTTGTTCACCTTTATTGCTTTCTCATTTCCTTTTCAAATTTGATCAGGTATCCTCTAAAACGGTCACTGCTATATCACTTCAACTGTCTCCGGCTCCAAATTACTACTTGTGTTTTTCAATTGAAATTCCACTCTTCTTGTTTCATATCCACTGGTGATAACTCATATTCGTATATTCAGTGTTCTTGCAACCACTGCCCTCCCCTGTTCTGGAGTTCCACACTCTATGCACAAGTTGCCACATCCTCTCAATGTCTCTCTTTAGAAACACAGTCTGTTTCAAGGCTATCCTGATCTACAGTTGCATTGATCTTTCATCTCTTCCAGCACTTCAAAAAGGAGAAAGGTTTTTATTTATTTAGACATCAAAGATTATAAGTTTCAACTCGTAGATATGAATGTCCTTTTGGATCCTTGTTGCTGCATTGCTGTTTCTGGGAACAGGATGTAGAGAAATATCTAATGAGCCAATGGACTCCCAACCTACCTTGATTACACTCTCTCTCACACTGCTTCCTGTGAAAGCTCTATTCCAGTCTTCCAGTTTCTTCATTCCCGTCACATCTATTCTGATGTCACCTTCCATATCAGGGTTTCCAAAATGTCCTCTTTTTTTTCCTCAATCGAAGCTTCTTCTTCACTGAACTTGATGGATCCTAAATCACATCCATCCCATTGGCCTGCACCTGCTCTTTCTCTCCTTCCCCACCCTGATGCAGGGTTCCCCTTATCCTCTACTTTGAGAGTGCAAAGGAGATTTACCAGGATGCTGCCTGGTTTGGAGAGTAGGTCTTATGAGTAAAAGTTGAGGGAGCTAGGGCTGTTCTCTCTGGAGCGGAGGAGGCTGAGGGGAGACTTGATAGAGGTTTATAAAATGATGAAGGGGATAGATAGAGTGAACATTCAAAGACTATTTCCTCGGGTGGATGGAGCTATTACAAGGGGGCATAACTATAGGGTTCGTGGTGGGAGATATAGGAAGGATATCAGAGGTAGGTTCATTACGCAGAGAGTGGTTGGGGTGTGGAATGGACTGCCTGTCGTGATAGTGGAGTCAGACACTTTAGGAACTTTCAAGCGGTTATTGGATAGGCACATGGAACACATTAGAATGATAGGGAGTGGGATAGCTTGATCTTGGTTTCGGACAAAGCTCGGCACAACATCGTGGGCCGAAAGGCCTGTACTGTGCTGTACTGTTCTATATTCTATACTTATGCCCCAATAGTTCTGTATTAGTGGATCATTTTCCCCCCCCTCCAGCATGATGCCACCTTTCGGTGGATTTTTCCCTCTGCTCTCCTTTTAAAAACATTGTTGCGTCTGAATCACCTTGATCCACTTTTAGGGCCATCTTGTTTCTTGTTCAATTATCAACCCCTTTTGACTTGTACCATTTTTTTCTCATTCAACCTCACCTGCCTTCTATCCTTTACAGATTTTCCCTTTTGCTCCCTTTCCCTAACCTACCATTCCTTCCCAATGTTTTTCTGTCTCTAAACTTTTAAAAACTTGTTGCATTTAACTACTTCCAGTTCTGATGAAAGTTGATCAACATGTAACTTGACTGGTTCTCTCCGCAAATGCTGCCTGAACTGAGTATTTCCATTATTTCCCACTATTATTACTGTGCCATATAGTTAAGAGCATGTTTTGCTGATTCTTGATTATGTTTTAAGAATAATCTTCCACTGGGAAAGCAGGAGTGTGGTATTCAAAATTGGGAGACTTGTTGTATTGATCCCAAAGGCTAAACAAACGAATGTTTGTACACAAGATGAAGTGATTATTATTAACATCCAGAGCAATTTATTTTTCCAACTACAGGATTTGTTTTGTCGTCTTTTGGGATTTGAAAGCAATTCTAATTTCACGTGTTATACCTGACTACAAAATTAGTTATAATGCAAATAGAATTGCTCCGAGAACTTCTCATGGCAATAATAACCGCAGGAATTTTGCCTTGGAGGCAAAGCTGAAATTGCTGAGAGATTTTCCTGCAATTCATGTTTTGGTCTACTTTATGAATGCAGATACAATAACTTGGTGAGCTTGAACTACATCCATTTTTAAAGTTTATTTCAGTTGGCTGTTTCAGGCTGTCAATTCCAAATTTATCTGGCAGAGATAACAGCATCATTACATCATGATGCTGCCTTCAGCCTGACTTGGCCTTGGATTTTGAAGTCGATTCTTTAAGCCATTACCAAGTAAAGGTTCCTATCTTTGACAGTCGATCAGCACTTGGTATGGTGTTTTGTATAGTATGCTCTATCATCTGTTTTTATCAAGGCTACAAATGTCATTTAAAGACCCTCCCTTTTTCCTAGTCCTGTTTGCTGAGAAGCATTCAGCAATAAAACCTGGGTGTTCTTCTATCTCTTTCTCTCTACTCTGTCACCTCCCTCTCTGCCATTTAGCCTAGCAAAGGCTGAGGTCTAACTCCATTTGGAGCCAAAAATTAAATGTAAACTTTCTTGTCTGCAAAGTTTAGTTCTATACTAGATGGCAGCCCTGATTTCTTGTTACCTTTTCTTTCCCACCCACCCACTATTGTTTGAACTTGATGCATCATTGTTTGCTGGGTCCAACTCTGTTGTGAGTAGGATGTTGATGGCTGCTTATTTAGACTTGAGTAGCATTGTTATCCATAAGGACCAACAATCTTTCAGTACAATGTTGCTTACTAAGAAGATAACACTCTGGTATCAATCTAATGGGTGGCTGACAATCTGGTTCTGAGTGTTGTGATGTTTATACTATTACATAGGTATTCCTTTGTGAGTGTTAAAAAAATATGAGGGGTGATGTGTTTTAGTGTTTAAAATGATAAATGGATTAGACAGCATATATGCAGAAAAGCTAATTCAGTGTAGTTTTGTAATCCTGAACAAGAGGCATAATCTTATACTTTTAAAAAGCCATGCCATTCAGGAGGGGAATTGGGAAGCACGTGTTCATGCAGAGGATGGTAGAATTGTGAATTTCATCCTGTTAAAAGGGCTGAGATCAGTTAATGGATCATTAAGGGATATTGAGGTTACAGATTTGAAGGTACAAAATGGACTATGACTATGATCTAATTGAATGGCGGGGCAGACAGTACATATATTTTGAATTCTAAGCATGCAGATTTATATCGATTTTTGATTAGTTCAAACCATAATTCATAATTGTACCAGTAATTATCTTTGCTGGGGATAACAGTGACACACTGTAGAATTATTTTCACAGCAAGTTAAAGAGGAAATGGAACACTGAGACTGGCGTGTTACTGCGTTTGGCCTGTGCAAATAGGTGAAGGGATGCTTCAATGTGACATTTTTGACTTAAAAGTGTTAATTGGAAAATATTGTTGCTCATCTATAACTTGGTGTCAGATAAACTGCTATAACACAGTTGGAAGTTGTGGAGTCAAGGCTAGTGACGTAGAATTTCATGTCATTGTATGTGTGGAAATTGGGAGAAGTGCGGAAGGATTGAAAGGGAGCTTTTCCACTGTTGGGAGGATTGGGAAAGCTAATTGTTAGATGCAAAGGTGATTATGATCTGTCTCTTGAGAACGTCCAAAAGACGTGCTGGTTAGGGGCATTGGCCATGCTAAATTCTCCCTCGGTGTACCCGAACAGACACAGGAGTGTGATGACTAGGGGATTTTCACAGTAACTTCATTGTTAAAGTAAGTCTACTTGTGACATTAATAAATAAACTTTAAAAACTAAACTTTAAAATCCTTTGCTTGGTTTCACTCCTACCAATCCATATAGAGCCAACTCATTTGAAATGGAAATGACCTCAATGTGGGTTGTGGGAGATATGGAAAGAAGCTGGTGATGTTGACTCAATCCGAGGTGGAGATTGGTGGAGGTAGCTGAGCAGATAAGTGCATAGTCTCATGCTTTTGTAATAAAATCGAGATAAGGATTGATTTTTTTTGTTTTTCCTTGAATGGCCTACTCATGTTCTTATGTCTTTCCCATAACTTATGAAAATGTAAATGTTATGAAGGATATTTGAAATGCTGTCCTTTAGAACTATACTAGTTTCACAATATAAATGATTGACATCTTTCTATTGTATCAAATCCAGTTTAGTTTTTATACATTTTAAAGATCTTGGAGATGAAGCAAAATCACAGTGTCTTGTAGCTTTTACAATAGTGTTCCACTGGAAACCCGGAACACTTCATTTCATATTGATTAGGAGCCATTTGTTGATCTGTGGGGTAATTTAACCATTTGGGAAAATGATACTGATTTTAACAGATTTAAAATCTGATCCAACAGATTCGAAACATCATTGACTTATAGGGGGGGAACCTTCCATTCCAGTTCTCTTCCTGCACTTAAGGCAGATTGTATACATATACCAGAGGGTGGTTGTAGAGAGTTGTTTTTCAAACTGGAGGCCTGTGACCAGCGGTCCACCATTATTTGTCATTTATATTAATGATTTGGATGAGAATATAGGAGGCATGGTTAGTAAGTTTGCAGATGACACCACGATTGGTGGCATAGTGGACAGTGAAGAAAGTTATCTCGGATTGCAACGGGATCTTGATCAATTGGGCCAGTGGGCTGATGGAGTTTAATTTATTCAAATGCGAGGTGATTCATTTTGGTAGATTGAACCAGGGCAGGACTTACTCAGTTAATGGTAGGGCGTTGGGGAGAGTTATAGAGCAGAGAGATCTAGGGGTACATGTTCATAGCTCCTTGAAAGTGGAGTCACAGGTGGACAGAGTGGTGAAGAAGGCATTCGGCATGCTTGGTTTCATCGGTCAGAACATTGAATACAGGAGTTGGGACGTCTTGTTGAAGTTGTACAAGACATTGGTATGGCCACACTTGGAATACTGTGTACAGTTCTGGTAACCCTATTATAGAAAGGATATTATTAACTAGAAAGAGTGCAGAAAAGATTTACTAGGATGCTACTGGGACTTGATGGATTGAGTTATAAGGAGAGGCTGGATAGACTGGGACTTTTTTCTCTGGAGCGTAGGAAGCTGAGGGTTGACCTTATAGAGGTCTATAAAATAATGAGGGGCACAGATCAGCTAGATAGTCAATATCTTTTCCCAAAGTTAGGGGAGTCTAAAACTTGAGGGCATAGGTTTAAGGTGAGAAGGGAGAGATACAAAAGTGTTCAGAGGGTGGTGAGTGTCTGGAACAAGCTGCCAAAGGTAGTAGTAGAGGCGGGTCCAATTTTGTCTTTTAAAAAGCATTTAGATAGTTACATGGGTACGATGGGTATAGAGGGATATGGGCCAAATGCGGGCAATTGGGATTAGTTTAGGGTTTTTTTTTAAAAAAAGGGCAGCATGGACAAATTGGGCCGAAGGGCCTGTTTCCATGCTGTAAACCTCTATGACTCTGACTAGCTGTTGGCATGTTGGAAGGATTTGCAGGTTGATAATCTACCTGTTTGGCCATGTTATGAATGCAGCCCCCTTGGCCATCAACTCCTGGAGAGGTGCTTAAAGGCAGGACGTTGCCCACTGCACCACAGGACCTCCATGTCAGGGAACCTTACTGCAACGTAATGGGCAGAAATGGGTATGTATTTTAACAACAAGTATTGTCAGGTCATTAAAATGCTGTTGGGTACAAGGGCGGCACGATAGCACAGTGGTTAGCACTGCTGCTTCACAGCTCCCGGGACCTGGGTTCGATTCCCGGCTTGGGTCACTCTCCTTGTGTCTGCATGGGTTTCCTCCAGGTGCTCCAGTTTCCTCCCACAGTCCAAAGATGTGCGGGTTAGGTTGATTGGCCATGCTAAAATTGCCCCTTCGTGTCTTGAGATGCGTAGGTTAGAGGGATTAGCGGGTAAATGTGTAGGGATATGGGGGTAGGGCCTGGGTGGGATTGTGATCGGTGCAGACTCGATGGGCCAGATGGCCTCTTTCTGCACTGTAGGGTTTCTATAATTCTATGATAAGCGAATAAAGAACGTACTAATAATTTTCTTTTGCTTAATCTATTTTACAGTGGTTCCACTAATTGCAAAGGACTTTAGAGTTTCACGCACTGAATTTAAGAGACATGGCAGATAGTGGAATTTAAATTCAATTAATTAATCTGGAAGAATTTGGAAATGTTAACTATGTGGAAGTGTCCAAAGATGTGCGGGTTATGTTGATTGGCCATGCTAAAAATTGCCGCTTAGAGTCCTGAAATGTGTAGTTTAGAGGGATTAGTGGGTAAATATGTAGGGATATGGGGATAGGGCCTGGGTGGGATTGTGGTCGGTGCAGACTCGATGGGCCGAATGGCCTCCTTCTGCACTGTAGGGTTTCTATGATTTCTATGGTGCCCATCTGGTTCACCAATGAAAGGATATTGCTGTGTATCGGTTGTAGCGCTGGGTCCTATTGATATTTTGTGGATCCCTAGAAAGTCTCAGGGTACCCCAGCTGCACAAGGGCCCCGTTTTGAGAAGTGCTGATTTAATTGAGCCGTACGGACATTTGCTTAGGTAAATAACAGCTACCAGCAAGATATTTTGAAATGTTAATTTACCTGTCTGTGTTGGGTAGCAGGCCATGCATCTAAAACCATCATAGCATAATATTGTGTTTTCTTTTGTCTTCACAGTTCCTATGACTAAAGGCAGAATTTTTATTGCGTGAAATTCCAATATACTGTTAGGTGCCTGTTTTAAATATTTGACTGAATTTTTGCCAAAAGTGAACATTTCCCTCTGGACTCAAAATATTATTTTCCTTGGTCTCTTCCCAAGTTTGTCATGTTGTGCTAACTCATGGTTTTCCTATCACTACAACCCTTTTTATAGTGAAAGCTAATGGAACTAGATGATTTTTTGGCATTCTGTGATTTAACATATAGTACAACTCAAAAACCGTGGCTGGGATTTTCTGGCCCCATTGTGGTGAGACCTACTGTGGAAGATTTGGTGGCCCCTTGACTTTTGGCAGGACCAGATGATCCTGGCAGCAGGTGGGGGGGCCAGGAAATCCCACCCCCTATCTTTGTCACTCATATAGGCATGTACTGCATAATGTGGTTACTAAGCCACAAGTCCAATCTGTTTGGAGTTGGTCCGTCGTCTTTTATGATTTAGACTATCATACTCAGCTTACAAATGGAGGGTGTTACTTGCTATCCAGTTAGTTATCAGTATCACAGTGGAATATAATTTAGGTTCTTAAGAATTTTACCCATCACAAGTATTTTTCTTATTTCTCCCATTTCGATTTTTTTTTTCTTCTGTCTTCCCTTGTGTGTCCACTACTTTCAAGTATTTTGCTGATACTGAAGTACAGTTTCAAATCGATAGTTAATTTGTCCTGGTTAATGGTTACCCCCTCAACTAGCATCACTTTTTAAACACATCTGTCATCTGGTCAATATCATATTCCTACTTGCGCAATCTTGCTGTGTGCTAATTGGCTGCTGCATTCCCTATGTTGTAACAGGAACTCAAAGTGCTTCAGTGGCTTTGGAAAGCCCCCGGGGTTGTGAAAAACACTGTATAAATGCTAAGTTTTTATCCCCAAATATCTTGTCTAAATGGCTATTTTTCAGGTATGAGTCTAGAATGTGTGTTGACTGGCAATTCAGGTGAGAGGAGAGCTGAACTAAATTGAATTGTACACACATGCACTCATCTCCACATTGTTATGATCCGATTAGGGACCAGTAACTGTGTGTTTAAAGTAGATGATATCTGGAATGCCAGGTACTTGTATACAAAGTCAGAAAAGCAAAGCACTCTGTAATATCATCTTGTACTCCAACATTCAAAATTAACAGGAGGTAAAAATGAATTAACAGGAAATCTGTGGTCAAATACATGCCACTGTTTAAATGGCAGATGCAACCAAGCCAAATCACATGAACTTCTCAGCCACCCGTCTGAGCAGCAGTAACTAATGTGTGAATCACAGTTAAAACTCTGTCTCCCTCGCAAGGAATTTTACTTTTGAAGATCTAGCCTCTGAATTCCTTCAACAACTCTGACAGACTGCCTCAATGACAGCTTACCTTTAGAGAGTTCAATCTCTTCTCCTGAGACTGAGTTACATGGGAATCATAAAGCTGAACTTCCTCCTGCAGTTGCCGGCTCACTTCCTTTTACACTCACTCTTGTAGATTGCTCGCTTCAGTAAACTGGCACTGGCCTGGGTTTCTCTAAACTCCAGTCCTCTGGCTACAATAGTTCCCAGGGATTATTTGAGCCCTAACTGCCTCCAGTGTGGAATTAACATTTCACCATCTTCTTAGCTCCCAAAACTTCTAACTGCACCAAGCAGCTCCCCGGGCTTCTCTGAACAGCTAACCACAAAGGGTCAAACCACCTCCCCCCCCCCCGCACCACCAGCAAACACACAGGAGAACTTTCTTAAACTGAATCCATTTCCATGACGCTGAAGTCTTTAGAGGGTTAACTGAATGCTTTTAAACTAACTTGGCGAGCTTTAACTCTCAAACAAAACATCTCTTTGGACAACTCTTATTTGTAAGCATTGTAGACATCACATCTCCAGTTCTCCAGCTAAGCAGGCCCATCTGCTGTTTTATGGCTCCATCTCTTAAGCAAGAATGGGTAACTTTCTGATCTCCCATTTTCTTTTGGGTATTCTGGCAGCCTCAAAAGCCCAACGTTTTAATCACCTTATGTTCACAACAAGAATCTACCCAGCACTAAATATTACCTCAAAAATAAACATGGAATATGAACTAGATCTCCATGACAGTACACAGCCACATATGACATTGAGAGCAACCACCACGAATTATATAATTCACTCAATATAGGAAAGATAAACTTCTATGATACAGTGGCTGGATAGTAAGTATTGCCCTCCTTTCCTAAGCTGAGGATGCTCAGGCTAATCATATCATCTTTCCTATCAAGCTACAGTTGCTGAACTCTGAACAGTTCTGACTTGGTTTAGTTACCACGATATGCAGCACGTTGCATTTAGCCAGCGAGTCACTTGGGTTGGGGGAGATGAAGTAATTTTTGTGTGGTTAATTGATTCAGTAGATGGAAACCATTGGTGCTAATAATTTTTACCTTTTTTTGTTTTTACGAATGGAAAAGATGAAAGTAAAAGGTGAAAAAAGTTTTTGGACTTTGTAGAAACTCTTGTTGAATTTAAATGTCTATGGTTTTGCTATGGATTGGTGCAATTAAAGTTTTTCCTGTGTTTATGATACCTGTAACAATTCTGTCCTGACTTGTTGCATGAGTCATATGGTGATGATGATGACGTAGTTCTGCTAATACAGGATCTCTTTGCTCAGTGCATCAAATTAGTCAGTTCATGCAATTTAGTTTATCCTCCGTCCCTCATCCTGTTTACGTTGGGCTTTCGAGCTTGCACAATTGCACCATGTTGATCTGAAGTCTGATCTGGGATCTTTGCGAAAACAGTGAGTATCACCCTAAAGTACTACGTTGGCTGCATAACAAGTTAGTGGTGCATGTTGATTTGTAATTCTGTGTTTGAACAGCTTTGAAGTGTTGTGATGTAAAATGCTATTCTTGAAAATCCCACTTCCCCCTACCAAAAGAAGTAAATTAAATTGCAAGTTTTATTAATAATGTGGCAACATTTTTGGATTTTGTCTCTGACAAAACTATTAATATCAAATGGTTCCCATACAGAAAATTAGACATTTTTTGAAAACATTCTCTCATTTTTGTTTACCTGCTGTCAGTATTAAGCAGTTACTTGGTCAGGTACAGATTGAAGCTTGTATTAACCAAAAGAGAGAACTGGTATTTATAGAGTGAGTATCTTTTACATTTATAGCATGGCCCCCAAATACTACACTGCCAAGGATTCTTGCATTTGGAATGGAGGCATTGTTGTATTTGGACAGATTTGGCAGAAAATCTGTTCACAGCAAGTAACAATCCAAGGTGATGGTGAAGGGTAGAATGTTGGCTGTGGCATTTGGGGAACTCATTGCTCTTTTACATGGCACCATGTGTACGTTTATGTTCATCAAAGAATGTCAAAGCCTAGTTTAAGGCTCCTCAGCTGAAAATCCCAACACTCCCATGTTAAAAAGACAGGTAAGATTCTGCACTTCGGTGAGACTTTAAACTTTTTTTGTTTGGCGATAGTGCCCAATTGAGCCAGACTAACACGCATTAGATGCTTGCACTTTTTAATGTTCCCTCTTCATACCAGTCTGACATTTCAGTTTCCCACAGCAGTCATACTTCATTTATGATTACCAGTTTGTGTTAATCATAACCAGCATTTTTGGTGTAGATGTACCCAAGCAGAAATGATTTTAGTCTGATGTGCTGTCTAGGTTTGTGTTCACTAATGGGCTGTATTGGGATTAAAGCTGTCTGGGAGTGTGTTAGAAGGTTGTAACACAAAGAAGCAGTTCTGATTACAAACATTTCCAGTTAAGCTTGAGTGACTTTAAAAGTTTCAAAGTCCTGAGGGAACATTTCAGAGATTTGTCTTTTGAGGCTACAACACTTTTGTGGGTATTCCCTCTCCTTGGGCATGGAAGGCTAATGTGCTTTTTTTACCCCCCTCATTTCCAGTGTAATTCCCGCTGTTTTAAAAATGGGAAATGCTGGATATGCACAGCAGGTTTATGAGCATTCTGAAAAAGAGATAAAGGGTTGATGAGGAGAGATCTCTACCCAAATTAAGCTGGCTTTTCTTCAGTTGATGGACTAGCTGAGTACTTCCACGGTTTCTGGTTTTAGATTTTTAGCCTTGAGAGGTTTTTTTGTTACTGGTTTTAATGCCTTTAAACTTGATGCACAAACTGGTGGTGTCTGTGTGTGTGAGATGGATAGTATCTGTTTTTTTAATTGCTCTGCGAGATATTCCTTCCCCTCTACTTCTTTAAATGTTATTTCTATTGAAAAACCTTTGGAACATAGAAACATAGAAGATTGGAGCAGAAGGAGGCTATTTGGCCCTTTGAGCCTGCTCCACTGTTCATTATGATCATGGCTGATCATCCAACTCAATAGTCTAATCCTGCCTTTTCCCCATAAGCTTTGATCCCAGTTGCCCCAAGTGCTATATCCAGCCGCCTCTTGCATACATTGCTGACCATGCTGAGGTTGCTAAGTTAGATGCCATTCCACACCTCCTTTACTGTATCTAACACTTTGCAGCAGATACTTGTAAAAATGTATCCACTGACAATGAACCATTTTGAATGTGAATGTTCAGCTATTTGGCTACCCTGCCATCAATGCACAACTGTGATATTGAATGTCTGTAAAGTGAGAAGATGTTGCTGAAACTCCAATAAAAAGGAGTGCACCTACTTTCCAGCTAGTGTTATAACTGAAATGCTGCCATGTTTGCCATATGTTAGCAGTGCATTCGAACCAGGAACAAAGTAAAATGTAGCTCAGTAGAGGGATTTGTATGACCAGCTAGCAGTCTGGTGGCTCAGAAGGTTATAGGGAGCAAGAGAATGAATGAAAATTGGTAGGTAGGTGGGATGAAGATGGATCAAAGAGAATGGGCTAGTTGGACACCTCCTGCTATGTGAGGTTTGTGTACTGTTGAATTGCTGGATAATTGCAGCTTTGAGTAATGCATCACACTGCATGAGTTGTGCAACACACAGTTTGAGGCTTAGCACCTATTTTCAAAATCCCATTTAAATTCTTCAGAATAATTGATGTGCGTAATGATTCACAAACTATTAATGCACAACTCCTTGTAACCAAGTAATGTGTTTACAAAATAGTTGCAGCGTTGAAAGAACAACAATGAGGAGGGGGGAAAATGAACCAGGCTGCAGCAGTGCAGGTAGAGGGAGAATCTGTGGTGCGTGCCTGTGGGATACCAGTTTGATTGCTGAAGTGAATAAGAGCCTCTTTTTAAAAAAAAACAAAAGGATAATTGAGAGATCTGGTGGGAGGTTCATGATGAGCTGAAGCTAGATATTATAGCAACAGAGTACTGAACTATATAGTTAAACGCTGGTAAATCATTGCATAATCTTGTTTTTAAAATCCTGCTATTGCCGTGTACCCAGTTCGGTGTAGTAGGCTGTGGCTTGTCATTATTCATTGCAAGTTTTAGGTTATTCTTCTATCACCAAAGATGGGAAATCTTTGGTGATAGGGGAAATAATTAGAACGATTTGTTTTGAGATAATTTAACGTGGCGCTGAGCAGCTATTTGGAGTGCCTGAAATGTGTGTGGCCATGGCAAAATAGGAGGGGAGTGAGACTCTTTCCTCTTAAGAGCAGGCATAATGGGAAGAATGGCCTCTTTCTGTGAGTTGCTTGCCATAGGATTCCTAGCCTGTAACCTGCTCTTGTAGCCACACTATATGGCTAGTCCAATTCCATTTCTGGTCACTGGTAACACACAGGCTGTTGGTATTGAATAATTCAGTGATGGTAATGTCATGGTGCGATGGTTAGATTCTTGTTGGAGGTGTTCGTTGCCTAGCACTTGTATGGCATGACTGTTACTTTTCATTTGTCAGGCCAATCCTGGATATTGTTCAGGTCTTGATGCATTTGATAGGGACTAATTCGGTGGCTGCCAAGTTGTGAATGGCAGTGAACATCGTGGAGTCCCCCATTTCAGTATCCCCATTTCTGACCTTTTTGATTTTCTGAAGCAACTGAAGATGGTTGGGCTTAGGGCAATACCCTGGCAAACTGGTTTATGAGAAGCTTCATGTATTAAGAAGCATTTTTCTCTGCTCTATACCACACAAAAGTTTAAGCAAGTTAACATTAGCTAACACTAATTCGATGAATTCAAGACATTTGGAACACAGGATGGGATGGCGTATCATGACTCTTTCAGTTTCTAATCCCTTTATATCTATCCTTTTCATACTGATCTAATTTTTTAAGATTGCAATTATAACTCAAATGGCACTTGTGTCGCAGTCTCATATTCTAATAACCCTGTTTCCTTTGAACTTTTCCCTTTGTTTCAGCTACTTTTCAATTCGGTGACAAGGGGGAACAGACTCCAGATTACAACTAAAAGAATGATATTTCACTATTTGTCCTCGCCCCAAAAAACTTGTTCATCCAAAATTCTGCCGCCCATGTCCTTACTTGCACGGAGTCTTGTTCATCAATCATCCTTGTGCTTGATGACCCGTTAGGCTCCCAGTTAAGCAACACCACCAGTTTGAAAGAATAATCACATCTTTGATTTCAGATTCCTCCCTGACTTCAACTGTCCTTTTCTCTAATTGCCTTTATTCTTGCAATTTGCCAATATTTGTCCTCTAATTCTGACCTCCTTGAACACCCCAAATTTCAATTCCTCCACCATTTTGATGGCTAGGCCTTAAACTGCTAATTCTAAGCTCTGAAATTCAACTCCTAAACCTCTGTCTTTTTTTTGTCCTTTTAAGATATTCCTTCAAACCTACCTCCTTTTCCCAAGATTTTTGCTACCTCCCTAGCATCTCCTCACGTGGCTGTGTAAAACTTTGATATGCTATATATCTTTTGTCTACATGCTGCCTAAGAAGCAAATAGCAACTGGCTTGCTGGCTGTATGTTAGATTGTTAGGGAAGATTATTCCAGTTTATTTTGTTTCATCCTATTAATAAAACATTTTTTATTACTCAAGCCATTTTAAAGAAACTTCAGGGCCTTGGTGCTTGGCACTATCCATTTTCAGGACTTGTGTTAAGGGATTCACCTGAGACATGCTTGACTTAAAGCCTCCTGCCATTGGGAGATGCTGATCAGCCGTGGTATAATTAAATCTGGAACAGACCCGTGGAGCTGAGTGGCCTCCACCTGTTCCGATGTTGTAGTGTTCAATTGTTCTGTGTTTGATTGTGATTCTGTTTACTAATCTACCAAGGTTCTGTGTGCTCTGTGTTTGGTTATGTCTGGGTGTGGACTCTGATAAAAGCAAAACAAAAGTTGCAGAAAGAGCTGGAAGATCGTGTTGAAGCATGGAGTAGACATTTTAAAGTACCAAGTAAAACCTTTTACACTGAAACTTGTCATTTCTGCATAGCTCTGAGATGTATACGAGAGTGGCAATTTGGATGCTTTGTCCTCTTATTTGTTTAAAACAAAAGAATGGGATAAAAGGTTCTCATGGTGTAACTTGCATAAATGAAATTAGCTCATCCTTCAGATCTGAGAAGATAACATATAAGGTGATTGAATTCTTCTACAGTAGTATAGTCAAAGATAATTCCTTATCAACCTGAGAATAGGTTTGCTACAACAGACAATCTCTCTTATTTTCACTGCTTGGTACTTTCTAGGGCATGCAATATTTTCCAGCTTTGGAGAAAAACTGTCTTTTGCAGTTTTTATTGATATCAATATGTGATATGTACAGTCTTACTTTGAGCATCTAATGTTTGCATAACTAGTTGTTCATATATGTAAAATTAGGCTATTGACTGATTTGACGAAGTTATCTTTTATCAACCTTTCCCCATATGGTTCTCTAGATAAAACCAGCCTTTGCAGCAATTCAAAACCTCCAGGCACTAGTGACACCAGAAAAGAGCAGAAATCTATTTTTTTTCCAACACCCTCTGTTCTGTCAAAATTTAGTCTAAATTTGTGCAGGAGACAGTGTGGTGTGCAGTCAAAATCCACGTGGTGTAATCTTTCCAATCAGACTGATGCCAGATGATTTGTGCAACTACCTTCCTCTCCAAAAGAGCCAAGTAATGAGGCTGTCTTAAGAGTCTGCTCTGAACAGAGGCTACACAGCAGTTGTGGTATCGAGGAGAGTCGGTATGGTGGTTTCACAAATCTCAGTTGCTCAAAGTAACGCAATAGAAATCCTCTTGGCTGAGTTCTGCAAATTAGTTTTGAATCCTCATTAAATATTTTTGATGTTGAATGGCTTTGTTTTGTAAAGTAACCTTTCATCGAATGAACTGTAAATTTCCTGTTGTCAAACAGCATCTTTCCTGCTTATAGCTTTGGATATTTATTTTGATTTAATTGTCTTATCAAACTATAATGAAAATCATTCACAATCGGGGTTAATCAGTAACCATTAAGTAAACTGCTGAGTTTCCCTTTGTTGGGAGTTTCAGTTTAAAAAAAACTAGTGTAGGCTCCACATTGCCTTGAAATAGAAGTGTAACTGAGGCAATGCATTTAATTTCAGAGATTTATTTACTAGATCATCTGCAGATGTCCATTTATAAGTTGAAAAGGCCCATAAGCAAAGTGCACCCTTGTCCTATTAGGGCTTAAAAGCTTCTAAATTGAGTGAAGGTTTCACCAGTTTATGATCCCTTTTATGTTAGTGTAGCTTGGGTAAATATGCAGTTCTCCCAACATTTGTTCCAGCACCATATCTTTGTAGGTTGTGCAAGTTGCTACCGGGTCTTCATTTGAGTAGAACATCAAGGCAGGTTTATTCTTTCTTATGAATGGGAATTGCTGACCTCCTGTTTCCAGCAGATCTTAAAGAAGGGCAACGTGCAAAATTACCAATGAAACTGCAGCACATAGAGGCCAATAGTCTCCATTTGAGATGTTGCTGATTGCACCTTGTGGAGGGAGTCAGTTTTCGGTGAAGTGTCTTAGTGCTGCGGGGGTTGGTATTTGGAGTATGCAACTGGGATAACATTTAGGCTTAAAAATGATATCTCAACATCCTTGTACATCCATTACCATCAAATAACAAACTAAGTGGCCATCTCTCCTTCAGGTCATAGGGTCATAGAGTCATAGATCTCCTGTTCTCTTTCACTTATTTGTTTAGGATTGTTATAATCTTGTTTTTTAAAAAATGCTTTGACCATGGAAATAACAAATCTTTTACTATTTTTGCAGGGTGTGGTAGAATTTGTTATTTATTTTGCATTGCTGTACAAATTAATGTGAGCCAAATGTTAGATTTTTACTCAAATGATGACCCTTGACTTGTATTTTTAGTTTAATTTGGAAAGTTTTGGTTGCTGCAGAGTATTCTGCCATGTTTATGGAATAGGCTTGCAGGATTTTGACTTTTAAAATAAATGCTGTTACAACGCTGCTTTTATGGATCACAAGCCCTGATTTAATAGACTACTGGTTCTAAGTGTATCCTGCCAAATTATACTGAGTAATTGCAGTTTTACAAAGCATATTGAATACCATGTTGCGTCTCTGATGGGAAAATGTACACCCATTACATTTCAGAAGTGACCTCATTACCATATTGAAATGAGGTTTATGTCCTACATAACCACTTTACACTACTCGCTTTCCGGAAGCAGGGTTTTTTGGTGTGCTGTTTGTAGCTATAGTTCTATTCACTAGGCCGCCTTTACTATTGTTTCACTTTTTTTTTCAATACCTCTGCTGCACTTAGTGCTAGCTGCATAGAGCTTATGTTGCTTGGAGATGTAATAAGCAGCTCAGCATAAGACAGTTTAATAGTCTTAGTGGTGCTAGAGTGCTGTGGGGCTCTTGACGAATAGACATCCCTGCTGCCATCAGACTTTTGGAGAACCTACCTTTTATGTTAAGTTGATCTTTCTCTGCACCCCAGCTATGACTGTTAACACTACATTCTGCACCCTCTCCTTTCCTCCTCCCCTATGTACTCTATGAACGGTATGCTTTGTCTGTATAGCGTGCAAGAAACAGTACTTTTCGTTGTATACTAATACATGTGACAATAATAAATCAAATCCCAGGACATTCCGAAATGCTATATTTGGTGTCTGCACGTGAGAATCTGTAAAGTTAGCTTGAATGCTTTGGGTAGTACTGACAGAGCAGTGAAGTGAATGAAGGCTAGATCTCTACTGCACTGAATGCAAACTCTAACAGAACAGCTGGTGTCAACGAAAACCACTTTATGCCATTGCCAAAGTGTCAGTGCTGTACCCTAAAACACAAATGGGCTGTGGAACTATTCTTCTAGAACATTCTCAAGCATCACTGAGGCATCAGGAGATTTGTGTTCAGAAACAAAGCTATCATTTCTGAAACACCTCGTGACATATGGAGGATACGTACACCTTTGCCGACTATGAATTGCTTTTGACCTTTAGTTGCCATTATTTAAACAAACCTCTCTGTTAAATGTGCATAGGGAGATCTTCAAACAGCCTGATGTGTTTGGTGAGTTAATTTGATTTTGACAGTAATGATGGTAGATAGTCTTCTATTGCAGTGGCAGTGTCTCTGCCTCTGGCCAGAAGCTTCGGGTTCAAGTCCCATTTGAGGACTTGATGGACATGGAAGGCATGTTTGCAACATGGCCAAACAGTTGATTATCAGCCTGTCAATCCTTTCATTATGCCTGATGGAAAGTGATAAGAGCCGGAGTGTTTCCTAGTCAGTTATGGCAGAAGCCAACGACAAACCACTGCAGTACATTGCCGAGCATAATCATGGGCTAATCTAATGGACATCCATGGGAGCAATGCCCTCTTGGAGCATGGTACCTGAAAGGGGATGATGGTAGAGGGCATTCGGAAAACATTTCTTTGAACATTGCAATTGAATTAATATTTAACCAGAAAATCATACTCCTGTCACGAACCAATACAATTTTCCCAGCAGTAAGATTACTTTAGGGCAGGGCTTCCCAAACTCTGAGGCAGCAATGGCTGCTATGTAGCGCAAACAATGCACCTTTAAATCCTCAAATAGTCTAACAGACACATCTTTGAGGCCCAAGTGTTGCTGTGAAAAGGTAGGTTTTTTAAAAAACCCTGCAATTTAAACAATTGCCATTGCACTCAACTGAAGCCACAACCTCCCCATCCCCCAACAATCTTGTACCCCCATATTTTCCATCTGGGGCCTTAAAATGAGGTTACATCTAGAAAAGGTTTGGGAAGTGGGAAACACTGCTTTAGGGAAGATAGTTTTGGTCTTTCTGCCTGCTGCAATTACCTAGTGAGATCAGTGAAGATGTTATGTCTGGTATGGTGTAAGTTAAAGGTTACGTCCACCTGTTCTGGATTCTGTCATCAGAAGAAACACTTATCCTTTATCTATCTTATTAAATCCTTTGATCGGCTAAAGCACCTTACTCAATTAAACCATTCCTTAATCTTCACTCAAATAAACACCCAGGGTGAGAATTTACGCTGCGCTCATCCCAAAACTCTAAAATCTCGCCTGAGGTCAGCCCTTCCCTTTCCATGGTCTGCCCCTCGCCCGCTCCAATTCCTGTGGCGGGCGGGACAGAAAAATTCTCCTCCCTAGTCTACGCAACCTTTATTTCATTCAACTCTCTTAGCCCTGGTCTCAATCTGTCGAATCAGCATCGTAGCCCCCCCCTCAGCCAAATTTGCTTCCCAAAGTGCAAAACGCATTACTGAAAACTATGCTCTATTTGAAGTCGAACCAAAGCTTTATATAAGTGTAACTTAATATTCACTCATTTTTATATTCTTGAGACAAAAAACATTCCATTAGCTTTTAACTTTTTTTGTACCTGTACACTAGCTTTGTGATTTTTGAACTTGGACTCTGCCACAGTTACTAGTTTCTTGCCATTTACAACTTTATACCTGTTAATGTGATAACTCTGCTACCACTTAACATTTTATCAAACAAGATTTGACACTGAGCCATGTAAGGAGATATTTGAGCACATGAGCAAAAACTTGGTCAGAAATACATTGCAAGATGCTTTTTGAGAGGATAGGGAGGAAATTCCAGAGTTTTGCTGTTGAAGTCAAAAGCATCAATAGTGGAGTTATTTAAAATCAGGTGACACTTGAGGCCAGAGAATTGTAGGGCTGGGATAGGAATTCAGTCATGGGCTGCAGACAGTTGGATGCTGTAATAAGTTCACGGAGGCGAAGGTCCCATCACCAAAAGTTCCTTTATTTACAAGACATACTACACAACAGAGTGCTTGCTCCCTGCTTCAGCAGGCTGAGACTGACGCACTTCCTTTAAATAGGGAACATGAGGCTCCCTGATTGAGTCTTAATATCAGGGACATCTTTTTGTGAAGACTCAATCAGGAATTCATACTCTGGCAGGCCAACCTCATTTGCCTGACTGAAGTCATCACAGATGCTGTCAAGGTTATGGAGGGTAGAACATAGGAGACCAGTCAAGCGGGGCGGCACGGTAGCACAGTGGTTAGCACTGCTGCTTCACAGCTCCAGGGACCTGGGTTCAATTCCCGGCTTGGGTCACTGTCTGTGTGGAGTTTGCACATTCTCCTCGTGTCTGCGTGGGTTTCCTCCGGGTGCTCCAGTTTCCTCCCACAATCCAAAGATGTGCGGGTTAGATTGATTGGCCATACTAAAAAAATTGCCCCTTAGTGTCCTGGGATGTGTAGATTGGAGGGATTAGCGGGTAAAATATGTAGGGACATGGGGATAGGGCCTGGGTGGGATTGTGGTCGGTGCAGACTCGATGGGCCGAATGGCCTCTTTCTGTACTGTAGGGTTTCTATGATTCTAATGTTTTGGAATAGTTGTGATGTGGAGAGGCCAAACTCAACTTCTTGGAATAGTTGAGTTTGGAGGTATGAGGCTAAGACAAGGGAGGAATTGGGAAACTATTATGATGGAAGTAGATAGTCTTAAGATATGTGGTCAGAAACTCATCATGGGGATAAATATGACAGAAAGCTTGCTTGTCAAGATCCATTTCAGCGTTGTTCAGAAAATAAACCGATCGATATTTCCATAGCCCAAAGTAAATGACATTGCATATTTCCTCATTAAACTCCATCTGCCTCAAGGGCCTTTTAATGTAGTTTCGCTTTAGGTGTTTGAGGAAACAGTAGAGAAAATGAATAAAGGAACTATGCTCAGCTATGATGGGAGTGCAGAGGTAGAATAGGAACGTGTGTTTAATGTGAAGCATTCCACAACCTCTGGACTCCTCAAATTGCTACAGAGGCATGAATTTGTTTTTGGAAGTTTAGTCATTTGTAATCTAGAGCACAATGGCTGCCAATTTGTGCACAGCCAAATCTCAGACAGCAGTGAAATAAATGCCATAACATCGTTAAAGAAGTCTGAGTTGAGTGGCCTTTAAGAGGCGGGACTTCTGAAAATGTTGCTTCACTTGCAGTACATATGTTGGCATGATTTGAAGGAATAGGTGTGGATTTCAAAGAATGATTGCCTAATTTTTTTGAGAATTTTCAAATGTTTCGTAATTAATTAAGGTTGTAAGTTGAGTTTCTGTCTTACTAAACAATGGGTGTTACTCATGTCCCAAATCATACAGAGCACATGATTCAACTCCTGATTTTTTTGTGTGTTGTATTATAAATGGTGAGGTCAAACATAAAGGCTTAATAATTTTGAAGGATTGGTGGTAGTCAGGTATCCAGAAATTGCTTATTGCAGGCTCAATATTTTCTGTCTAGCAGCCCTTGTTGGTTTCACTTTGTTTGAGCCCATACACTGATTATTAGCAGCCTAATTAAGGGAGATATGGGTGTTTGAGCTATCCCATGTCCCCTCAGGTGGTACTTGTAGACATTATTCTAGTGGGACATGCTGGCCTGTGATCAAAACCCAGAATGTGGCTGATTTTATTCCTTCCACTCATACACAATTTGCATGCTTCATTACAGGGATGAGTCAGCATCTACCCAAAAGCTTTTGAGGTACTGATGACAAATACCAGGTCAGTGTTGGCCAAAACATATAGACATTGCAATTAGCTTAATTGCTGCAATCCTGCTGATCCTACAAATGCAGTGTTTTAATCAACATTTGCCAATTCTGTCCTCACTACAAGATTTTGTTTTAAAGCATTACAAATTGATGCATGTCATGGTATGCTTTTTGGAGCACCCATGCAGGACATCTTGAGATTATAAAAGCACAGGATAGAAGATTTGGTCAACTGCCTGACTGGCTTCAGTGTCTCTCAATTGACCTCTCCCTCAAACTGCTATCCCAATCTGCTGCACACTTTAGCCCACTGTCTGCTGCTATTGTTTCCACAGCCAGTTGGTTTGATACATTCACCATCCCCATTTAAAAAAAAAAGAAACAATCCCCACACTGACCTTGGCTTTATTTATCAGATTGTCTTTTCTTTCTGCAGCCCATATATAGACTGTTGTCCTAATTAGTCATTAGGCAAATACAGTGCATGTGTTGGTGAGTTGAACAATTTCTGCTGGGGTACTACAGTTGATTTTCATATCTTTGTCCTAATTGTCACCTGGACACACATGGGTGTGGGAATTGGGTGAAATGGGATTGTGCTCTTCAGCGATGTGCCCAAGATGTTTTGCCTCCAGATGTGCACAAAACTGCCATTTGGAAATTTCAGGGAGCATCAATTTTCTTGGGGCTATACTTCAGCACCATTGCACCGTGTTTTGTTAGGGGGAGGCAAGAGGAGAAAAATCATCTTGACTTCTTGGCTCAAAGCTATTGTAGAACTACTTTCAGAAGTAGTTCAGTCCTATAATTGAGCTACTATTTGCTTTCTTTCTTAAAAACCAAATATTCTTGCCATAATATACATTATGGCATGTGTTGGTAAAAGGAATCCTCTGAAACATGTCTGTATTTGTTATGTGATACAGATCTGATGCTTTTGATATTCAGTAACTCATCAGTCGTAAGCAACTAAGCATTTTATTAGTCAGACAGAAGTTTTCCATAAATTCAAGAAGGCTATGCACTCCTTTTTGTGGGAAAGCATAGAATCCTGCTCATAAGAGGAGCCTCCAGCAATGAAACCCACACTGTCCTGTAATATGTGTATGTGCGCATTGATGGAAAAATTAACCTTCGATTGGGAGGAAACTGTTTTCTTGTTGAGCTGGGTTCAATTCACTGCATTAGATGCATCAAAATGGGGTTGTGGAAGACCTTTTTACACGATTTGCCTCATTCGATTATCTAGCATGATAACTTGGTCAATGATTTTGTCAAAGTCAAATGATTTGCTTGAAGGGACCGCGTAGGGTAACTAATTCACTGATGACACCAAGATAGATAGGAAGCTAAATTGTCAAGAGATGGTAGAGAATCTACAAAGGGAAAGAGATAAGTTAACTGGGGAAATAATTGACAGATCGAGTAGAGAATGTGAGAAAATGAATTTGTCCAATTTGGCAGGAAGAATAGAAAATCAGTGTGCTACTTAAATTGAGAGAGATGGCAGAACTCTTGGTAGAGCGATCGGAGTGTCCTGGTACATGAATCAAAAGAGGTTCGTATGCTCGTACACCACGTGGTTAGGAAGGCAAGTGGAATGCTCGCGTTTATTATATGGGAATGGAATGTAAAAGTAGGAAAGTTTAACTGCAGCTGGAAAAGGTCTGTGAGGCCACATCTGAAATACTGTGCACCGGTTTGGTTTCCTTATTTGAAAAAGGATATAATTGCATTAGAACCAGTTCAGGGATGGTTCACTCAACTCATTCCTGGGATAGCTTGGGAAGAAAGGTTGAGCGGGTTGGGTCTTTACCCACTGGAGTTTGGAACAATCTTCTCTGGTGATTGATAGGGTGACTGCCAGGAGGATGTTCCCTTTTGTGGGGACAACAGGAACTCTGAGATGGTTTAAGAATAAGTGGTCTCCCTTTTAAGATGGATAGCCCCCCCCCCCCCCCCAGCGCCTAGCCCCCCCCCCCCCCCCCCCCCCCCGGAGAGAAATGGAGGCTGGGTCATTGAATTTGTTCAAGACTGAATTAGATTTTGGCAATGTGTTCACTATTACTTTTGCTCCCCTCTTAAATGCTTGGAAAAGCAAATTACCATATTCTTTGTTGCTAATATGTATTTTTTAGCGCTGGATAACATTGAGTTTTCCTGCAATTTACTACGTTTTGTGGTAATTAAGAATAGAACCAGTCCTAAAGTGTTTAATTTGGCAAAATGTCCAGGAGTATTGTATAAGAAAAAAATTCGATCTTTGTGTGAATGAGCAGGGTAGAATCCACAATGTGGACTGAAATACAGTTGCATTTAACTTTTTTAAAAGATTAGTGGGGTTTTCTGAAATATTTGTACTTTCAGTCTTTAATATGTAACCACCTCGCCATAAAAATCTGTGACGTGTTGAAGACTCAAAATATGCCGCGTCAATGCATTAATTTAACTTCTGTTACTGCAGAATGTGCAGCTCCCTGATTTTTGATTCACAATTTGCAGCGATATTGAGTATACAAGTTGTTATTTCATTGTGAAAAACCTTCGCTGAAGCTGCCTGTTCTCGCAAGCCTGGGTCACGCATGGCTGGCTGCAAGTCAAATGTGGAAGCTACCAGGACTCGCTTGGAAGAACCAATGAAAGCAAGTCTTCCCAAAGGATTTTGAGTCTCACCAGTTTTATGTTCATTGTAGAGCTGATTGCATGAGAGCTGTGCTTTGGGAACTGGGAAAACAAACACAGGTGTCAAGAAGCCAGCTGATGCACTGGCTCAGCACCTCCAGCATTTTATTTTAAATTACAGTTCTACAGTCATCAGCAGACTTGCAGAAAATGATGAATTCCCAAAGCTGTCTGGCAGAAACGTAGAAGAAAACTTATTTTAAAATGTTTTAAAAATTCATTCATGGCTGTGTACATTGTTGGCTAGACCAACATTAATTGCCTATCCCTAGTTGCCTTTGAGAAGGTGGTAGTCAGCCACTTTCTTGAACTGCTGCAGTCCATGTGGTAAATACGAAGTGTTGGTGTGGAGTAGAATCTATTGAGAGGACGCACACCAGAATTGCCAAGTTGACTATTGAATGGCTTGTGAGCACCATTCAAATCTGGAGCTGTTTATCAAAACCCTTCTGTTGTATTATCTTTCTCTAAGAATCAGGTTTTATGTACATAAAATCATATTTCTCCCCCTTTTTAAATTAACAACCAAATTCAATGGCAGCAGAATAAATGTTGACCAATTTTTTTTTGAAATTGGGTTGAGACTGGGCTTTCCTGTTTAACAGAATTATTGTATAATATTTTGTGGACATTTATTCTTGAGCAGAATTAAATTTGAACATGATTCGTTGTGCCTTGAGCTAATTATTATTGTTGGTGAATAGTGCCAGAGGGACGTTCAGACTATTGGTCAATAATTGATGAAGGCCTGTAATGTACAGTGTTTGTTTTAATAGAGGACTTTGGATCACTGGGGATTTCGCACCATGTTGCAATTTTTGGGAGTGCTGCCAGAGCTGCACTGATTAGTGAAAACAGTCAGAAAATTGCTGGCACAGCAGAAATTTATGAGGAGGGGGAAAACATGCTTAAAGCACCTGCACACAAGTAACCATGTTGCCAGCTGTAGAGTTGGCACCAGATCATGACTTTCCATAACTGCCGAATGAGAAGATTACCATTTTGCTTTGGCCACCTTCTGTTTGTGGTTTGTGAGCTTTGACTTGCCTCACTTCTGCTGAACTAGTAACTCAATGTTTGTCAGCATTTGGAAACCTGTCTCAAGTGGGTTAAGTTAATGATCCCTGGACAAATATCCATGGTCCCATCACTTATTTTTCTTTTTTGAGAGTCATGACAATTTAAGTGTCCATAGAGTCGAGGGCTACTTTATAATTTTGCTGTTGTGCTGCCTGCTCCCTTTTGTCAAATAGTGTCAACTGTGTGCATGGCTTGTGACAACTTAAAAAAAAAATCAGTTAGCTGTAAAGGCAAAATTCTTTCTAAAACTACCTGCAGCTCGTTAGTGTTTGCCACTTCCTTTGCTCTGGAATTTTAGAAACTGGATATTCACATGGCACTATTTTAAGGTGGAATAATTTAGGGAATCATAGAATCCTATAGTACAGAAGGAGGCCATTCGATCCATCAAGTCTGCATCGACCACAATCCCATCCAGGCTCTATCCCCATGCATTGACCTTAGCTAGTCTCCCTGACACTAAGGGGCAATTTAGCATGGCCAATCCACCTAACCTGCAAATCTTTGCACTGTGGGAGGAAACCGGAGAACCCAGAGGAAACCCAGGCAGACACTGGGAGAATGTGCAAACTCCACACAGACAGTGACCCAAGCCAGGACTCGATCCTGAGTCCCTGGTGCTGTGAGGCAGCTGTCCTTGCCACGTGCCACTCTTGTCTTGTGATAGTGGGTAGCATCCCTGTCTCTTGGACAGAGACTCTTGGTTTGAGACCCACTACAGGACTTGATGGCCAAGGATGGTGTGGTCATAATGTGGCCAAACAGGCTGATTGCCAAACTGAAGTCCTTCCAATATGCCTGATGGCAGGCAGTAAGAGTGGGAGCATCTCCTGGTCAGCCATCTGCAAAAGACAATGGCAAACCATGCACTACCTTGCCAAGCATAATCATGGACCAACTTAAATTAACTAATGGAAGTGCATGTTGCCAATAGGGAGAGTGCCACTGGGAGAATGGGATAGCCACACTCGCAGAACCTGTGCAGCAAGAAATATAGAAACACTCTCATATGACTGCTTTTTTTTCCAATGAGAAGTTCTGATCAAAGACCTTTGATCCATGAAGGCTACAATCCTGTCACACTCTCGAAAGAGGCTTCAAGAGGACAAAATTCTACACCACTACTTACCTAGTTGATCTCCTCCCCTTTTTATATGGCCCCTTCAACACCACCTGAAATATAGTCGAGGGTCATCTCGGTTGGATGATGATTATGCTTTCACAAGGCTCAGAACAAAAAACTGAAACACACACAAACCAGCTTAGCAGAAATAATTCATTTGGAGAGCTTTAGTGAAAGGTCCAAGCTCCTGAATCCCTACATGATATTTGAACCATTTCTTGACCATTTTAGTCCTCCCCTCATTCTTGGGTTGAGTGTCACTGGCCAGGCCAGCATTTATTGCACATCTGTAATTGAGCACATAGTGGTAAGCTGCCGACAACTGAGTGGTTTGCTCGGCCATGGAAAACGGCAATTGAGTTAACCACACTGCTGTGGATCTGAGGTCATGTGTAGATCAGACCAGGTAAGGACAGCAGATTTCTTCTCAGAAGCAAAATGACAAACCAGATGGTACTACTTATGACAGTGCAGTAGCTTCATAGTTAGCATTACTGAAACTAGCTTTTTAATTCCAGATTAATTTAAACTCCACCAGTTATTGTGTTGGGATTTGAGCTTGTGTCTCCAGAAGATTTGTCCAGGTCACTAGATTACTGGAAGTTTGTGATTACTTGGATCCTTTTCACCCCCACTATCAAGTGCCCAACTGTGCACCACAGCCAAATAGAACAGATTACTTGTTAGCAATATATACAAGCTGCCTTCATAATGTGGTAACATTAAGGCCTGCAGTATTTTGTAAGTCACAAGATATCTTGATGCAAGAACCTATGTTTACATGCAAATGGGCAGAAAGTAGTAGTGTTTATTTCATAGTGTATATGACATTTTTATTTGATATGTATTAAGTCCATAGCACACATGCTGTGCTAGTTTAATTCAGTTTGGATGTCTTGTTAAATCCTTCTGAAAGCACCGATTTGTATTGGGCTATGGCGTTCTTACTGCCAGCCCTCTGATGCATCATTTTCATGTTTTGACGATTAGTTGATTATTAGGGGTCTCCTACTGAGCTTAGTGGATGTCCTTGCCCCACACTATTGAATGGGCTGTGGGAATGCAGTTGGGAGGTGAAAACTCTTGACTGACCCTTTCTCTGTCCCTCATTCTTTCCCAGCCCACAAGTGGACTCGAGGACCCCAAATCCTGGAGGCCGCAATGGTTCAGTAATTGAGCCTGAGACCTGGGTTTCCGAGCAGCTCCACACCATAAAGATTAGACTTGAATTAATATTTGCCTGCTTCAATTTCCATCTGACCAATTTTGACTTGCTGCCTTAAAACATGTATGTCACGTGCCCCGAGGTATTGTGAATACGATCAGCATTTCATTAAATGTTTTCTAAATTACATTGAATTGCTGTAGTATGGCTTGCTTTAACTACAGAGCTAAGATCCTATTCCGAGTTCAATCTCTCTCTAACCTGCTCTGTTAATGAGCAGGACAAGTAGGAGCAGGTTGTTTTGTTTTGGAGAGGTGTATGGAGGGCCTACAGTTGCACCCTACAGGCACAGCCTACCACTGCATCTGCAACAGTGGCCTGTCTGGCATATTATTATGATATGCACAAATTCAGCATCAGATTCAAAAGTCATTCATGTACTTTTCACAATGAATCTTGTTTGTTGAACTGTACAGGAGAATCCTCATCAGAAAAAAATTGTTCAATATTGAAGGCATTGCCTAGAACACGAGGGTGGGACGATAGGGTTTCTCTGAGCAGCAATTTTTTTTTCAGTAGTTGAAAAATAGGCAGTATTTTTGCACGTTTGGGCTCTTAAAATGATCACTGCTCTGTATCCCTGGAAGCAGAAGAATGTTTCTGTTGAATGGTGGATAATGAGCTTGCTGGTATGGCATAGGACATAATGGCTGTACAAACTGAAGCAATATCATCGCTTGGCATAATTGTAGTTCATTTTTAATTGGTTCTCCATCAAGCTGCTAAGGTTGAAAGAGTGAGATGAAATTAGAAGACCCATTTCCAGTTGATTCTATTACATACACTCCAGATATGTGACAGGATTTATACAAGACACAGCTTTGTGCAAGATGCTGACTTGTTGCACATCTTGCTAACACAGTAAGAGTTTTAACAACGCCAGGTTAAAGTCCAACAGGTTTATTTGGTAGCAAATACCATTAGCTTTCGGAGCGCTGCTCCTTTGTCAGATGGAGTGGAAATTTCCTGAGACATCTCCTGAGACTTAAATTTTATTTTTTACTTTACCCATATCAAGGTGAGGTATGCTAGTGCTTGGGAATAACTCCTGGGGCTAGATTTTTGGGGCCTCCCTGAAGACTGGAATGGGGGGGCAGTGCTGGGTCATGTCAAGTTCAAGGCATTCCCTCCATTTCAGGCCACTTAGAATTGATAGAACTGGTTTAGAGCTTGTTGAAGGGGATGGCTGAGATATTTAATGGGACTAGTGTCTGCTAGAAGCCATTGGTTTCAGAGTATGTGCATAGAGGTGCCAGTCATTGCTGCCCCAGCACATTATACTAGCTCAATAAAAGGACCATCATGGTCAAAGGGACTGCACACTTGGTAACGGGTGACATTGCAGGGCTGTAGAGCTGGGGCTGTCGAGGACAATTGGGTGACCATTTTTCCAGAAGGAAGGTTCCAGCTCGCAATTGGAGCAAAGCTGTCAGATTTTGGGCCTGTGGTAATGAGGGGGCAATATGTTTCACAAAGGTGGATAGCAGGAGGGTATGGCTGAAGAAAGAAAGGCAGGACAGCAGAGTAGGCCATACCCTGAAGACAGGAGAAACCTGAAGGTGAATGAGAACACATGTTGCAGATGACTGACTCCAGACAGATATGATGTGGAGTTGCCGGCATTGGACTGGGACAGGCACAGTAAGTAGTCTCTCAACACCAGGTTAAAGTTCAACAGGTTTATTTGGTAGCATGAGCTTTCGGAGCGCTGCTCCTTCATCACTCACCTGATGAAGGAGCAGTGCTCCGAAAGCTCGTGCTACCAAATAAACCTGTTGGACTTTAACCTGGTGTTGTGAGACTACTTGCTGTCCAGACAAATAGTCGCAGACATCTATGTCCTCATTGCTAAAGATTTTGCAACTTCTGCTGTGCCTTGCAAATGGCTGTTAAAGTCATTGTGGCTTTGAACTTCTTCACTTCTGGCTGCTTTTGAGGATCGGCTTTGGATCTTGATAGTATTGACAGCTGCCCACCACTGCATCTCTGGTCACAGATGTTTTCCTTGCCAGAGCTAGACGGCATGTTAATTTACTGACAGAAATGGCTTTGCAGGAAAGTTGGCACTGGGTTTCATTCTCATTGCTGGATTCCACAAGTATAGGCATTGTTGATTGCACCCATGCGAAACATAGGCTGAAACCCAATGTCACTGCAGTTAGCTCTCTGTGTGCCTTTTGCTTTTTAGCTATTCATCCCCATGGCAACCTCAGGTCAGGGGTTGTTTCTTAGAATCTAATGATGCCATAATCAGGAAACCAAGAAGCTGCCGTGACTCCTTCATCCTCTGCCAGTCCAGGCTGTTCAGATCTTCATGTGGCATCTTGCTTCCTCCTGTTGTGGAAGATTTTTGACACAAGCAGCATATCTCTCCCTCGGGACAATCAGCAGTTTTGGATGATGGGGTATCTAAATAAGTCCTACACTTCTATTGGCCCATTTCTATTTTTTTTAAGCACATTGGCTCTAAGTTGAAATCCATCTCCATGTCAGTTAAGGGATCACCCCTGTGAAAATCTGAACTTCAATCAGTTTCCCACTGGAGTTTACCCCTTCCACTTTACCCAAGCTCAGACAAGCACCCCCACAATGGGAAATTGCAGCTCACTTGGGGGTGGCTGTGTGCAAGTAGACTGACTAATACAGGCAATGTAGGGATCAAGAGAAGTGGTGTAGAGATAAACCTGCGTATTGTCATTTTACACGTGGTAAGTCTGTGGATAATATTGACAAGGTAAATGTAGATAAAAAGGAAGCGGGTACAAAGGACAGATCCCTGGGAGACTGTAGTGCTCCTCATAGAAACTGACAACTTTTGAAAAACAATTAATCCCCATGATGGCAATGAAAGGAAAGTAGTACAAAGTTTCACTTAAAACTTTTACTGTAACAACCCAACGTTATTCAAAGGATATTTGAAACCGGTAAATTTCACTTTAAATAGTCGATACAACAAAGCTACAGTTTGTGATTAAAAACACTGACACTACGTGCTCCTCAAATGTGGCGCTGCATGCAATCTGAGTCAGTCACCAGCAATCCTAATCTATCCAAAATCCGTGGGCTTGCCACTGACAAGAGACATCTACGAGCCCTCTCTCTCTGTAATCATGACCGTCATGATGGCACAGGGTGCCTAGAGATTCCTCTCATCTGATCCCTTTGTGGTCTTGTGCATTCTGGCAACACTAAGACAGCAGCAACTGATCTTTGCCAATTTACAATCCCTTGCCTTTCCTATCTTCAGTTCTCTGTCCTTTGCAACACAGTAACATGGTCTCTGCTATTTTCAGAGACCTTCTTCTACATGATCTGTTCGAAAACTGTTACATTCGGAGAGGACCTTGCTAGTTTCCTCTTGCATTCTTGGTGTGTTCTGAACTGCGAAACATAGGCTGAAACCCAATGTCACTGCAGTTAGCTCTCTGTGTGCCTTTTGCTTTTTAGCTATTCATCCCCATGGCAACCTCAGGTCAGGGGTTGTTTCTTAGAATCTAATGATGCCATAATCAGGAAACCATTTCACCCTGCTTCAGAACACTCCCTAATCCACTTTATTCTTAAAGGAGATATCTCACACAAAAAAATGGACTTTTCCCCAAGCACACTATCATTATGAAAAGTAACCTGGATGCTGAAACCAGTGAGAGCTTTATTAAATCCGTAGATGCATAACGAGTAGAACAGTCAGGGCAGAGTATGTAATTTGGATCACTGGTTAACAAAATGCAAGTAAAATTTATTGCATGCTAGTTGTCCTAGAACGTGCAATCTACAGATCGAATGAATGGGATAGAATTAGAGGTAGGTAAATTATTTAAAGGACCCGTGCTAGTTTTTGATGATTTGGACCAATTTAAACAAACACACACACTGATGTAGAGCCAACAGAGATTATACTCCAGTTTAATAATGCACTAATCATCCCACACTTGGAAGTATTGTGTTCATTTTTTTTCTCGGGAAGAAATATGCGTGTGTTTTTTTTTGGGGGGGGGGGTGGTTAATCTCAACAATCAGAGAATGGCAAGATTAGTGAGGAAATTTATCAAAGGCATATGAAGTATTAAATAAGATGAGGACGAGACAGGAGGTAAAATCCCAAATCTTATTTCAAAGGTATGATGGGATGACATAGATTCAAGTTGGTCAAATTATAAATTTCAAATGGATACCATGGAGCATTTGCTCAGCCGGAGCATTTGTTTTGGATTATTCTACCAGGTAAGATAGTAGAGGCAAAAAACCCTGGGCTTGGTGAACTTGAGAGTTGAGCTTTAATTCATCAAATGTCCTTTACTTGTCCTTGACTGCTCTTTATATCTTAGTTCCCTATTGTGTGATTCTTCATTATTCCAAATCTTCAGGCAAGTAACTGCTTCCTTTCCAAGAAGGCTAGAACAATGCAGGAGAAATAGCTTTAATCTCTGAATTATGTGAATAATGGTTTCAAGGGAGGGACTCATGGGTGTGATTTGTGTGTTAGGGGCAGGTTAGGCTGCGTGCTCAGGAAAAGGAAGGTGTCTGGAAAATGTTCTGTTCTATTTTAGCTTTCTATCTGTCTCCATGATGTAATAAAGAACAGAGAGGAAACGGGTTTAGCAGATTGTGTGCCCATAGTTCACAAGAAGCCATGTGTGAAGCTGCTTTCACGTTAATGGAACGTACTGATAGCTGACTGAACAATTACTCCCAGTGGACTCCTTGGTAAATTGCCAAAAAGATGCAGGCTACAAGCCGAAAGCACAGTTTCTACTTTAAAACTATTAGCAGTTTACTGTTATATGCAATGGAAAGATCAGAATGACCCATACTTTGACTTACTTAAGGGTTTCTGCTTACCTGATAGTGACCTACGGTAATGTACCAAGATTGAAGATCTCGTCTGCACAACATGCCAATTCCTTGACTTGAAAATATTTTCTCTTGCTTGAAAAAGTTGGCAATTTGGCTTTTGAAAATTGCTTTTGCCCTCCTTCTCTGTTGGAAGAAATGAATATTATGCAACCAAGACTGCTTTAAAACATTTACTATTGTATATCAAGTGCTGGCCTTGCAGGGCAGGTTCAAGAGGCTGAATGGTCTACTTCTGCTCCCATTTGCATTGTTTATAAGTTTGGAGGTGGGAGCATGTTTAATTGGGAGGAAGGGTTTCAGGTGGGTTTCATCTTCCTGATAAACATTGAGTTGGGAAGGCATATGGATAGCTTTCTCTACTCCTGTGCAATTAATGCCCACTTAAGGATCTCATCGCTATCGAAGATAAATCACCCGGTGGCGGGCAGGCCAGTTGACACATGGGGAAATGCAGCTGTCTAATGTGAATTTATTTCTTGATTTCTATGTCAAGCTTGACACTTAATGCAAGCTTACTATTAGTATATGTACCTAGGATACAGGCACTGCCTTTCATGTGGATGCCAGGGAATGTGCTGCGAGTGATGTGCTTGCCGCTTGCCTCTTGCCTATTCTCTCTCCTTGACCCCTTCCCTCCACTTGGAGGCTTGCTGCCTAATCTACAATCTGTAGTTTTGCCTCCTAGCATAGTCAAGATCAGGTGAAAATGTTCTACTTCGAGGTGGGTCAGAGTATGAGTTCATGGCAACACATTTCAAGATCTACTGGATCCATAGATATGGCACTGTAATGTGTTGTCAGTATTCTGGTAGAAAGAAGGCTGGTAGATGGCAGTTTTTATTAAACAGGAAATTAAAAAACTTAATGGGTTATTTGTTAGTTTCAAATGCATCTTTTGGATGCACACAGCTTTCATTGTTTCTGAATAATAATTGAATCTGTGTGTATAAACACAAGAAGGCGGCGTGGATATCCTGATGTGCCTTAGTGGAAATCTTGGCACTGAAATTTTGGTGAGATGCCAAAAAAGCTACAGCGCTTCTTGCGGAAATTTGGGTAACATAACAGAAGGTACAGTGGAGGAATTGTCAATTTGTCTTGACGTCGCTTCTGTATTTGTTTAACTAATTAGTTTAATTTTTGATGTTGCCATTTATTTTGCAGGATTACTGTGAATGCATCTTCCATTGTCATTCACACATCTGTGACTTGGGAATTGGTTATATTTTAGAGTAACTAATGAAGATTTGATTACTCTTATTATTAAAAAGTGCTTCTGCAGTCGGTGTCATTTGACTTTCTGCATCTCCACGGAATAACTCAACTGCTACTTGCAGATGGCCTCAGCCAAGGTCAGAAGCCGGTGATTATCATGCTTAATGATGAAAATGTGCTTTTCCATGTGGTTATTCATGGAAGAAACTGAGCTGAACAATGTGCCAGTTGTAGGTAAAAGAGATTGTTACTGATCTTTTACCCTTTATTGTGATGTATTTGTAAGGAGATGTAGAATTTCATTCTGCTTGTCAAAATTGGTGGAAGTGTGTGCATTTCTGTTTGATTGGAGATGGTAATTTAGCCCTGGGTTTCCCTTGTGACTTGGAAGTGTGCTGATGCCTTGTAGTTTAGTGCATGCTTGGAGGCGATGAATGATTTTAAGCAATTATCTCCATTTCAATTATTAACATTTTATTACGAGAATTAGTGAACTGTCTTGTGCTGTATCGTTTTTGTTTTAACTTTATTTAGTAAAAAATTAGACATCAGTTTGGTGTTTGTGTATTGTAAGTATTATTTCCCTTTTGGTGTCAAAACAAAATGACTCTTGTGATGTTTTACTAGTAAACCTTTTATCTCGTTGCTGAAAGTGAGCCAGATAATTTGCTGTTTTATAATAGGGATTTTTATGCCATGCGGAGCATTTCATCAGAGCTGCTTTGACTTGAGTCAAATTCCATTTTCATTACTCCCGCCACAGAAGGTGGGTGGAGGTAATGTATTCACCCGTGTTTGTTAGTCTGTTTGCAAACAAAATGTCTCAAAAATGAAATCATGAATTTCAGTAAAACTTTTGTACATAGATAGGGATTTGACCTACTGAAGAACATATTACGAACAGGAATAGCCCATTTGGCTTTGATTTGATTTATTATTGTCACGTGTTAATATACAGTGAAAAGCATTGTTTCTTGTGCGCTATACAGACAAAGCATACCGTTCATAGAAGGAAACAAGAGAGTGCAGAATGTAGTGTTACAGCCATAGCTGAATAACAGTGATGCAGGTATGGACCCAGATTCTGGGATTTTTTTTGAAGGATCTGTTAACATTGGGTAATGGGATGAATGACCTTTTAAAAAAATGTTTTGGGCTGTGATATAGAATCTTGTTGACTGTTTTAGAATGCCGTGGATTGTCGCAGCTGGTGATGCAGTTTGTTACAGCTGTCAAAATGTGAGCAGAGTTTTTGGGACAGGTTGTTGGAGGTGGATTGGCCTGAAGAAGTCGTGGTGAGATGGAAACTCTTGATAAATATTTATACTTTTAGTTACAGTACCGCAACCAGGTAGGGAAAAGCTTCAAGGAAGAAGTGCGTAATTATAATAACATTGAATTAACACAGTATGGTGGAGGTGTGCACACTACTGAATGTCCCTTCACTTGTAAAATGTCATTCTGATGTTTTTGGGTTGAGTTCTACAACCTTTTAACCAAACTTTTGTGGGACCAATAAGTAGTCTTTATTTGGTATGTATATTATTTTACTAATGATTTACTATCCATCACTGTTTTTAAAGCTGGAAACATACAAGGTACACCAAGCAAAGGTTGCAGTTAGTGGATAGGATGAATTTGATTACCTTGTAGGTTGGTTCTGGAAATTGACCTGGGTTTTGAAGAATTGCCAATTAGTCCTTGGCTTTGACATTGAGGTGGGAGTTTGATTTGAACAGCTAATTGTTGGGATGTACAACTGTATTCCAATAGGATGCTGCTGCCGGTCCAAAACTACCTTCTGCCTGCTACACCACTGAGCAATGTCATGTATGAATCTCCGTGCAAGTGCAATGCCTGGTACTTGCGATGTATGTCCTAGCAATTGGCTGAGCAAATCAAACAGCATGTTCCTTCAGCTGTTTATTGACTGGGTGAATTTTTAAAAATGTGTTCCTTTGCTTGTTCATGATAGGCAGAGCATAGATCATAATCGTCCAGCACTTGAAAAACCCAAAACAAAATGTCTGCTGTTAGATGTGATTCCCTATTTGGGGAGCACTTGCCAAACAATCCTGAGTGTGCTAACAGCTACACTACAGCCCGTTTAAGATAATCAGTTGAGCTCATAATATGGCTTGTATTATGCTTACTTATGCAACATGCATTCACACGGGGACCCATTCCTCCAAACAAAAGGAATATGTTCAAGCCTTGCACCTTTTACTGACTTACCAGAGAGCTTCGGGAACATATAGTTCTCCGTTGCTTACTCCATTATCAGCACCTTGGCCATCAGAGTTAACTTGTCAAAGAATTGGGCCCTTTGTTCTGTAGAACAAATTGTTGTGATCATTTGAAATTTGACATTCTTGCATTTATGATGACTATAAGATGAGAAGCTTTGGCAACGTGTCAAATGATATTGCTGAAAAGACCAGAAATAATGAAAAAAACTTTTTTCCTCTTCCTTTATGTGAACTTTTAATCTATCAGATTTGTTTCTTTTTCTATTGGGGTATCCTCCATTTTCATTAGGTTGGTTGTGCTCTCAAGATCTGTTATATTTGAACTTGATTTTGACCACTAACTCCATTTAATGGTTGGGATTGTGACCTGTTCCAACTTGGACTCACTGTTGTTTTACCAGAGGATTATGTGTTACCCTGGCCTTCGGCACCATTATCCCTTCAAAACTCGTCTCCAAGCTCCATGGCCTAGGACTCAGTTCCTGCCCTCTGTGACTGGATCCTAGAGTTCCTACCCCACAGACCACAATCAGTAAGGATAGGCAACAACAGCTCCTCCACGATTATCTTCAACACCGTTGCACTGCAAGGCTGTGTCCTTAGCCCCTTACTGTACTGATACATGTATGACTGTGTGGCCAAATTCCACTCCAATTTGATTTTCAAGTTTGCTGATGACACCACTGTAGTAGATCGGGTCTCAAACAATGATGAGACGGGTAGAGGAAAGAGAATCTGGTGGAATGGTGCAATGGCAATAATACCTCCGTGTCAGTGAAATGAAGGAGATAATCATCAACTTCAGGAAGTGTAGTGGAGGACATATCCTTGTCTACGTGAATGGGGATGAAATGGAAATGGTCGGCAGCTTCAAATTTCTAGGTGTCCAGATCACAACCTATCCTAGTCCCTCTGTGCTATAGTTAAGAGAGCCCACCAATATCTGTACTTTCTCAGGAGGCTAAAAAAATTTGGCATGTCCGCTACAACTCTCAACAATTTTTATAGATGCTCCATAGAAAGCATCCTTTCCCGATTTGCTTGGTTTGGCTCCTGCTCTGTCCAAAACTGCAAGAAACTACAGAGGATTGTGAACGTAGCCCAGTGCATCATCCAAACCAGCCTCCCATCCATTGATTCCGTCTACATTTCCCGCTGCCCCGGCATAATCGAGGGCCCCACGCACCCCGGACATACTCTCTTCCACCTTCTTCAATTGGGAAAAAGATTCAAAAGTCTCAGATCACTTACTGACCGATTTCTAGAACAGCAACTTCCCTACTGTCATCAGACGTTTGAATGGACCTACCTTGTATTAGGTTGATCTTTCTCTACGGCCTAGTTATGACTAACACTACAGTCAGCACCCTCTCCTATCCTTCTCCCCTATTTACTCTGAATGGTATGCTTTGTCTGTATAGTGCGCAAGAAACGATACTTTTCGTTATCCCAATACATGTGACAATAAATCAACTCTCTAAATTTTGTGCTTTATGCTTCAATGCACACTCCACTTTGTGTTACCTTTCTTTTACTTTGTTTGAGCTTGATGTCAGTAATGAAGAAAGCCTTTTCCCAGGGGTTATTTTAGAAGAGAACATAAAATTGCCTAGCCTGCATCAAAGAGAAGCATGGAAATTACTGCCAATCTTGTCACCTAACAAGTACTTGATATAAAATTCCACACCACACCACACGATAAATGGAAGAACCATAAAGGGTGTAGAGACGCAGAGGGACCTGGGTGTGCAAGTCCACAGATCTTTGAAGGTGACGTCACAGGTGGAGAAGGTGGTGAAGAAGGCATATGGCATGCTTGCCTTTATAGGACGGGGCATAGAGTATAAAAGTTGGGGTCTGATGTTGCAGATGTATAGAACGTTGGTTCGGCCGCATTTGGAATACTGCGTCCAGTTCTGGTCGCCACACTACCAGAAGGACGTGGAGGCTTTGGAGAGAGTACAGAGGAGGTTTACCAGGATGTTGCCTGGTATGGAGGGGCTTGGTTATGAGGAGAGATTGGGGAAACTGGGGTTGTTCTCCTTGGAAAGACGGAGGATGAGGGGAGACTTAATAGAGGTGTATAAAATTATGAAAGGCATAGATAGGGTGAACGGTGGGAAGCTTTTCCCCGGGTCGGTGGTGACGTTCACGAGGGGTCATAGGCTCAAGGTGAAGGGGGGGAGGTTTAACACAGATATCAGAAGGACATATTTCACAGAGGGTCGTGGGGGCCTGGAATGTGTTGCCGGGCAAGGTGGTGGAGGCGGACACACTGGGAACGTTTAAGACTTATCTAGACAGCTATATGAACGGAGTGGGAATGGAGGGATACAAAAGAGTGGTCTAGTTTGGACCAGGGAGCGGCGCGGGCTAATTGTTCCTGGTTTCTCGTTTCAAGGCTTCATTCTACGATCATCTTGCTGGTGCCAGTACAGAGTGAGACTGCGGATAGTTGGGAACCTGTCTCGGGGGCAGGGAATTCATATGGTGTTCGTGGAAGTGGAAATGACTAGGGTTGGGAAGCATTTTCCGATCGGGGCCATTGTGATCTCCTGGACTCGTTTCGATCGCCTCAGGGGGTCGGAGAGGAATTTCCCAGATTTTTTTTTCCCCATATTGGCCCTGGGGTTTTTCACTCTGGGTTTTCGCCTCTCCCTGGAGATCACATGGTCTGGAATGGGGGGGTGGGGGTAAGTTAATAGGTTGTAATGAACAAAGCATCGTAGCTGTGAGGGACAGCTCGGTGGATAGGATATTGGTATGTAGATAGGCTGGAAAATTGGGCGGGGATCCTGGATTCAGGATTCAATCCTGGACCGGGGAGCGGCGCGGGCTTGGAGGGCCGAAGGGCCTGTTCCTGTGCTGTATTGTTCTTTGTTCTTTGTTCTATCCTCTTTGCCATTTTTCCTGTTGTCTATTACACTGAATAAGAGAAACACATGTTCAACCGCAGGCAGTTATTATTGCTTAACTTTATTTACACCTCCCCAATAGGGAGTGCAGCAGAGGGCTCCACATTGCAATATAACTTGTTGAGTTTTGTCCAACCCATAGTGTTTTTAATTATGAAAATGAGTGTGAAAGTTTTAAAAAGCGTTTTGAACGATTTGTGGGTGAAAGATTAAATAGAGTGCCATCATGTGATGAGAAAAGGAGAAATTTGCAGAGCAGTGGGGAAGGAGCAAGGGGATGGGATTAATTCGTGGCTCTTTCGACGGACTGACACAATGGGCTGTATGGCCTGCTTTTATGCTGTAAAACTCTTTCTGTGGATGGTGATAACTGGAGTAAACATTTTCAACATCGTGAGGGGCTCAAGGAAGATATTTACATAGAATGTCTAATGAAAAGATAACATTTGCACAGAATTTAAGTCAATACTGATTTTTCTGGGCAGGAGATGGTTGAAAGATTGCTATTTTAATATTAAACATGTATAGCTAGCTAATATGCTAAAAATACTTTCAGGAACTGAAAATTCCAATGTCTAAAATAAGGTTCACAAAAAAATCAAAGTTATATATTTCACAAAATTCCTGTGCTTATTCAGCTACATCAAGTGAACATGATATTTTCTCTCATAATAATTAGAACCTTTGTGTATAGACGTGAAGAAGCTGCAAGACTTAAGTGCCTTAGTGGACATCTTGAACATGCGAGAGTGAAGGCCAGTCTGGGTTACACCCACTTTGGCGCAAAGCTTTGGTTGAATTTGAAACTGCATTTGTGTAGTTTGATTGCCTTTGCCCCAGTTTAAAAAATTCTGATAGTCTGCTGATGATATTGCTCATTTACTTGGATCGCTTAAGTGCATCCATTAACAGGTCTGTGAAATTAATGAATTATACATTTCTTGTCCATTCTGATGTTTTTTTAAATGCAATAAAGATTATAATAATTGAACAGCTATTTAATTTGTTGATCAATTATTCAGCAGTAAGTATTCTATTGTGTATCAAATTTATATGTAGCGGTTACAGACATTTTCGATTTTTAAAACAACACAACAGTTCAACAAGAACCATGACTGACAGTGGCAAGGAGCAGTAATGTTGGGAAGAATTTTTAAAATTCATTTATGGGATGAGATTGTTGCTGAGAAATCCGCATTTATTGCTCAATCCTTGTTGCCCTCGAAGATGAGCTGCTGCCTTGAACCACTGCAGTCCCTGAAGTATAGGTACACTCGCAGTGCTGTTAGGGAGGGAATTCTAGGATTTTGACCAGCGACAGTGAAGGACTGAAGATATATTTCCAAGTCAGGATGGTGAGTGAGTCGGAGGGAACCTATTGGTGGTGATTTAATGTTTCCAATGTAATATAAAGGCCCATAACTTCCTGCCCCGGTGTAGGGGGGGGCTAAGTTCCCATGTAACAGTTTACCCAGCAGTTGTCTAGAAGTGCAAACTTCCTGTGGATAATTTAAGCTGGGTTGGGAACTATCCAACTTAAATCACTAACTCCAGATAGTTCTGCCAGTTTTACCCTGATTGTTACTCTGAAAAGGTTAGAAGGGAAAGAATCACTTTGAACTCCAGAGTAACTAACTAAACACCCAGACCCAACTGGACACACCCCACACACGCACATGCGATGTCCCTGGACCGACCGGACCATCTCCTCCCAATTGCCTGAACCATTTACCTTTGTAACTTACCTGCTCCCTTTAAATTGTCGATACTGCTACTGCTGTTTAAAAAGAAAAGTGAGTGGCTTCTCTGTGCCTCAGTTACTCCACACTTATTCTGCTTCATTGCTCCTGTCTCACCCACCCTGAGTGCGAAGGTTGGGCAACGTAGGGGCTTCGGAATCCTAGCAAAAGGAAAGTTCATTCAGAATGCCAATCTGAAGGAGATTGCCACACTGAGGAAGTTGTGGACCAAAATGTTTTAATAGTGCATTGATTTTTAGAAACTCCCTGTTTATATCTGTGATTTAAGATTGTGATTAAAAATAAAACAGTACTTCCTCTTTCTTATTCTGTTGCACAAATCCTTTTATTGCATTATAAACAAGCCTATAAGTAGGCTGAATGCTGAACATTTGATAATTGTAACAGTGTATAATAAGCTTCAAGTTTTGGATGGGCGAAAATAAATGTTATGGGAATGTTTAACCTTGTAGGGGTTTGAAGGCTTGACCTGATTTTTCCAATTGTACACCTGAATAGTCATATGATTACACAGGTGTTCACTGAGTGCATTAATGAATTTTGTTATTGAGTTGCAAAAAATGTTCTGTACTAGAGGACAGAATCAGAAATAATAACCTTTAAGTTGGTCAGTTAACCTCTGCTCCGGTTCACTACAAACAGAAGTCCTTATTGAAGCATTTGCAACTCCACATCTTCAAGTTATTGTGGAAAACTCTACATTGCCTCTGTAAAACTACAAGTAGATGACTGAACATTCTGCCATTTGTCAAGTGTAACATGAAGAGCTTCCCCATTGACAAAAAATAATTCATCCCATCAACTCATTTAGTGTGTACAGTAGTGTTGTAGGGAAAAATCCCTTGTACCAGTGCATTCAAAGAAGTCGAGTCGCAAGGCAAAGTTCAAAGCGTTTTTCTTTATTGTACAATTACTGGGAACCCAGGGAGAATCAACGTAACCAGCTCCGAAACAGTGGCTTGGCCACGTTGATCTCAATCCTTTCACATCAGCTCTGGATCTTTATAGGGATCCAAATTCGAGCGGGAACATTTGATGATGCATTTTTACAATATGTATAAAGTGGTCTGTCGGGTCAGGAAGCTCTCTGGGAGGCTTGTCAATTTGCATTTGTATGGTGTGTGTTTGTGTTAATGGGACTACCTGTTCTTGCCCCGGTGTTTTAATGTGTTTCCCATTATCCCCTCTATGTGTCCCCTTATCTGAATTGACCTCATTGTTTTGTGTCTGTGTTCCCTGCTTGCGAGATTAGGTATTAATGTCATTTTGTCCTGCTGTGTGTAGGGAGATTTAATCTAATCTTTTATTCCTTTTACCCTAGTTTGTTAAGTTTCTTTGCCTGCCTTGGCCATTTTATTCCTGTAATATTTTATTGATAGTCTGGTTATGCCATATAGCCCACTCTCGGTATTGACTCGCAGATATCCTGATCTTCCTTGGCCAAAGGCCGGTTTAAAATGCAGCTTTGCGCTGTTGCTGGGCAGAATAAGGATCTTTCGTTGGCTTTGAAATTTAAAGGTCTCTCAGCTGTGCAGAGGGGGTTTGAACGAATATCCATCTGGGTGTTCCCCTCTGCATTGTAGGCACGTTATGAATGGTGCCAATATGGCTTTTGGAAAATTGCCTACTTCAGTAGCATAGTATTAATGTTGCTGGACTAGTGATCTAGAGACCTAGATTAATGATCAAGGAAAATGAGTTCAAATTCCACCATAGCTGCTGGGGAATTTAAAATCAATCAATCAAACAAATCTGGAATAAGAAGCTACTATTGGTAATGGTGACCTTGAAACTATGTTGTAACAACTCATCTGGTTCATGAATGTCATTCAGGGAAGGAAATCTACCATCCTTGCCCATTCTGACTTCCATCTGACAGCAATGTGGCTTGCTCCTAAGATGCCTTTATATGACTCTCAGCAAAGTGGTTGACCGTTAACTGCCCTCTGAAATGGCAGGGCAAGCCAGCATCTCGCTGGTGTTGAAGTGGTTCACCGCAACCTTCTCCAGGGTAATTAGAGATGTGCATTAAATAGTGGCCTTGAATGGACACTTTTGCAGACATTTACATGCTACCGTATAGGAATTTTTATATGGTTTGAAGCAACTATTAACATGCAAATTTGCACAGCTGGTGGCAATATCAAAGGGTATACTTACTAAGATTGGTGGTTGGCAAGAGCCAGGTTTGTACTCTCATTAAATGTTTTTTTCTCGTGTCACTAGCCCAGTATGAAAGCAATTTACTATTGATTTTAATTCTGCATATTTAATCTTCAAAAGATGTATTTCAATTAAAATTAGGCAGTGTGTAAATCAGGTGACTGACCTAAACCTGTGCAGGTTGGGTTAAAGTCGGATAGGTATTACTGAAGAGCAGAAGCCCTGGGCTCTTTTCTACTCGTTTCTAACATTGAAATGAGTTCTAAGAATGTACATCAAAGTGTTCAATGCATAGAATTGTATTAACCCAGATTTATCTAGGAGCCTGAGTGTCAATAAACATGCAATTTTCAACATCCAAAAGAATTTAAAAGAAGCTGAGATATCCATAAATGTGAAGCATAAGTCCAGCAAATGTTTCATGACTCATTTGTTGAACTGGACTTGGAGAGCACCATGCTGCAAAGATGTTGTATGTAGATTGGAGAGAAGAACAATGAGTTAAAGTTGAAACTAGCTGGAAGAGGCTACGGCAGAAACAAATAGTTTTAAAGATTTGTAGCTACATAGTGCCTTTCACCATTAGGACATCCCAAAGAGTTGCCATTGCCATTTTCTCTTTATTTTTAAAACTTACCTGTTTTTTGTTGGATGTTAGTGTTGACTAATGACACGAAGTAAGGTAAGTAAGTTCTTAAGAGGATGTAAAGCTACGTCAAAGGGATTTAGCTAGGTGAGGTGACTGGGTAAATTTTGGCAAACAGAGTATAATGTGGGAAAATGTCCATTTTGGCAGGAAGAATAAAACAGCGGTATGTTATTCAAATGGAGAGAGATTGTAGAACTCCATGGTACAGAGGGATTTGGTTATCCTAGTGTATGAAACAAAAGGTTAACATGCAGGTGTAGCAAGTGGAATGTTAGCGTTTACTGCAAGATGAGTAGCGTATAAAGTAAGGAAGTGTTGCGACAAAAATAGGAAATGCTGGAAAATCTCAGGTCTGATCGCATCTATGGAGAGAGAATAGAGCCAATGTTTTGAGTCTGGATGACCCTTCATCAGATTCCAGTATCCTCGGTATTTTGCCTTTATTGAAGTGTTGCAACAGCTCTACAGGGCCTTGGTGAGACTGCGTACAGTTTTGGTCTCAAAAGAATTTAATTGTATTCGAAGCAGTTTTGGAGAAGGTTCATTTGACTGATTCCTGGGATAAAGGGGTTTTAGCATATGAGAAAATTTGAGCAGGTTGGGCCTGTATCCTTTAGGAGTTTAGAATGAAGGTGATCGTATTGAAACTTCTCCTCATCCTGAGGGGACTCGACGGAATGGATGCCGAGAGGATTTTTCCTTCGTGGGAAAGTCTAGAATCCGGGGACACTGTTTTTAAAAATAAAGGTCTCCCCATTTAAAACAGAGATGAAAATCTTTTTTTCTCAGAGGATCTTTCAGGCTTGAAGGGCTGAACTGCTTACTCCCAATTCTTGTGTTTTTGTCTGACTGATGTAATGTAGCTGAGATCTCCTAAAGCTGCAGAAACCAAGAGTTGAGTCTAAGATTTTCCTGGTCTCTGACTGAATACTGCAGTAAGTTGTGCACTTAACTCTTGAATCATCAGGGAGATTGGTTTGAGAATGTTTGCACCATTTTCCCAACTTTCCTTTTACTTTCCAAATCTGTAGGTAAAATAAGGTGAAGGATTTATTTATCTTGTGTTGATGATATGCATACTTCGATTACAATTTATAAAATCCATACCGCCTTTCAGCTATGAAGCCATTAGTTATTTTATTGGGATACTATTTTACATGCTGCACTCATGATTTTTAATGGTTGTTTTCATTGATGTGTAACCAGTCACTTCAATCTAATAAGAAATTAAAAGGGTTAACGCTAGGGGTAATGCACAAATATTGTAATACATAATGGTAATCTTCTCCAAATTTTTTGAGGAGGTAACTAAGTGTGTTGATGAAGGTGGGGCAGTTGATGTCATATACATGGACTTTAGTAAGGCGTTTGATAAGGACCCCATGGTCGGCTTATGATGAAAGTGAGGAGTTGTGGGAAAGTTGGCCAATTGGATAGGTAACTGGCTGTCTGATCGAAGACAGAGGGTGGTGGTGGATGGAAAATTTTCGGATTGGAGGCAGGTTGCTAGCGGAGTGCCAGGGATCAGTGCTTGGTCCTCTGCTCTTTGTGATTTTTATTAATGACTTAGAGGAGGGGGCTGAAGGGTGGATCAGTAAATTTGCTGATGACACCAAGATTGGTGGAGTAGTGGATGAGGTGGAGGGCTGTTGTAGGCTGCAAAGAGACATAGATAGGATGCAAAGCTGGGCTGAAAAATGGCAAATGGAGTTTAACCCTGATAAATGTGAGGTGATTCATTTTGGTAGGACTAATTTAAATGTGGATTACAGGGTCAAAGGTAGGGTTCTGAAGACTGTGGAGGAACAGAGAGATCTTGGGGTCCATATCCACAGATCTCTAAAGGTTGCCACTCAAGTGGATAGAGCTGTGAAGAAGGCCTATAGTGTGTTAGCTTTTATTAACAGGGGGTTGGAGTTTAAGAGCCATGGGGTTATGCTGCAACTGTACAGGACCTTGGTGAGACCATATTTGGAATATTGCATGCAGTTCTGGTCACCTCACTATAAGAAGAATGTGGAAGCGCTGGAAAGAGTGCAGAGGAGATTTACCAGGATGCTGCCTGGTTTGGAGAGTAGGTCTTATGAGAAAAGGTTGAGGGAGCTAGGGCTGTTCTCTCTGGAGCAGAGGAGGCTGAGGGGAGACTTAATAGAGGTGTATAAAATGATGAAGGGGATAGATAGAGTGAACGTTCAAAGACTATTTCCTCGGGTGGATGGAGCTATTACAAGGGGGCATAACTATAGGGTTCATGGTGGGAGATACAGGAGGGATATCAGAGGTAGGTTCTTTACGCAGAGAGTGGTTGGGGTGTGGAATGGACTGCCTGCAATGATAGTGGAGTCAGACACTTTAGGAACATTTAAGCGGTTATTGGATAGGCACATGGAGCACACCAGGATGATAGGGAGTGGGATAGCTTGATCTTGGTTTCCGATAAAGCTCGGCACAACATCGTGGGCCGAAGGGCCTGTTCTGTGCTGTACTGTTCTATGTTCTAAATAACTTTTAATCTTTTGGAAGCTTATAACTATAATTGGGCCATTTTGCAGTCATGTTTGTGCTGTACACTTGCCATAGCATGGATGTGTTGTATATTTTGTATCTGCGAGCTATGCATAAATGACCCAAGTTTTGATGTATGTAACAGGCTTAACTTAGTGCTTCAGAATGTCTACTCAATGCTTCAATTCTGGCTTCCAGTTCTTTCTGTAGTTCGTTCTCTTTTCTTAGTCCACACCGAGTTACAAGCATACGAGTACAGTGAGCATTAATAATGAAAAGGGCTCTCATAATCAAACACTTAACAGTTGAACCCAACAGAAAGAGAAATGAAGCTACCATGGGACCTGAATTCTAAAATCAAATCTTCAAAACAAGGGGCCACTTGGTATGAACTCAGTTTGTTTGACTTTGTCATAAAGCTTTGGTTTGTTTGCCCAGGTGCTTGGATTTTCCCATAATGCATTGTGTTTAATGCACAGAAAGATTCCTCATCACTTTAGAAATGTCATTCAGCTAAATATTTTTAAACTAAAATTTATGTATCTATTTAATAATTTCTCATTATTTCTCCATTTTAAAGTTGGCTGTAATCGGAATATTGGTTACCACATGTCAGCAACTTGAGAAACATTGGAATTATTTTTCTCTAATCCTTTACCAAGTTTTTAAATGCACAATATGTTAATGATGGCAATTTAGGATACTATTAGATTCTCACAGTTTTATTTATGGCAACAAGATATATAACATCTATTGATAGTTTTCTTTCTACTGTAACATTTGTACATCAGCTACTGGAATTCTTCCTGATTTAATGTGTCCAATTTTAGTAATGGGATCGATCAACTTGCATTGATGTAGATTGGAGAATCTGTCCCTAACAATGTACCTCCAGCTGTACCATTGTGATACTATACAATTTCCGTCAACCCTAACCCTGTAACATGTTGCCAGCTTATTAGAATTATGGGGTAACATTTGTAGGGACTGGATTAAACTGCTCAAACTCATTTTGTGAAAGCCCATTGGAAACCTCTCATTCCATCAGTTTGATTTGAAACTGCTTCCAGAGAAAAACTTGCATTGATTCAGTCAACCTAAACCAGCAGCTCTGACTGTGTTTTGTTGTGGATTGATTCCAATAATCTTGCATGCCATGGCTTTGTAATGTGCCACTATGAATATAAGTGCATTGTTCATTTCTATTGTGCTCTGATGCACCAGTGAGAATGCAAATGTGCTGAGTGTTGCTTTGCATTGTTCTGCTTTTGGAACGTTTCAATAATTCTGTAGAATGTAATTCCAGTGAAAAAAGATTATCTGGCGCAGGACTGTGACCCACTGAAGATTATAACAGCATAACATGTTGGTATCCCCCCAAATCCTTGTGATGAAGGTACTAGAAGAAGAATTTCTAATAGCCTGGCTGTAAGGAGGAAACTTATTGAAGATTTAGCAATTCCTAGGGAGAATGACCGTTTGGAAGGTAGTCAACTTACACCTGTCTAAGATGTCTTGTAGTGACCAGATCAAGAGCAGCAGTGGATTGGTTGTATTATGATCACTGTTGAGATCATAACTTCTGAGAAATCAGAACTTCTAATTACTGGTCGAAAGAGAGACAAATCAATATTTTGCATTTAAAATTTTTTAGTTTATCAAATGACTTAAAGCACCGGGCTTAACACTTTTTTCCTTTAAGTAACTCATACTTTAGAAATAAGCAGTCCTTTTGATATTCATCTCTTTCTACAGCAATACACTTCACATTGCTGCCAGCTTCTTATGGACTGTGTCCATTTCCTGCTGAGTAACTCTTAATCCCAGAACTGCATTTCACTTTGAGGATTATGATGTTTCCTCTTGCTCCAAGTTAGGCAAATCTTTTAGCCTCCTTTAACTCACAAACTTGCACTTCAATCTGGGACAAACAAGCTCTGAATCAGCATTTTCTCTGCTTAAGATGCAGACCTGGATGATTCTATTCCTTGCTTTCAACTTTTCAATTGGCTGCAGACCACACTGGACAAAACTGTAACTGCTGTCTGTCTGTGATAACCTGGAGTTTATGGGGATGCCTGGTGTCATGGTAATGTCACTGCGCTAGTAATCCATCAACTCAGGATAATGTTCTGGGGACACTGATTCAAATCCCACTGAGGGTGCATTTTGAATTTGATTTCAATTAATAAATCTTACAGCTAGTGTAATGGTGACCTCCAAAACCATTGTCATAAAACCCAATCTGGTTCACTGATGTCCTATTTAGGGAAGGAAATCTGTCCTTTCCTGGTCTGGCCTACATGTGACTCCAGACCCATTGCAATGTGGTTGACCTTAACTGTCCTCCTGAAATGTACTCAGTTGTATCAAATCACTGCCAAAGTTTTAAAAAGAAATGAACCCAGCCAGACCATCTGTCTGTCTTCACATTGAAGATGCCCTCCATTTTGTCACAAGACCAAATGCTAAATTGGATAGATTTCGAACATATCTAGCAACTCAAAATTGGGCATCTATGATCAGCAACAGAATTCTACACAACCTTATGGACCTGGCATATCTTCCACTCTACCATCAAGCTGGAAGATCAACCATGGTTCAATGAAGAGTGCAGCAAGGCATGCCAGGAGCAGCGTCATGCATACCTACGATGAGGTGTCAATCTGGTGAAACTGCAACAAAGGGCTACTTGCCTGCCAAACAGCAGATGCAGGATGTGATAGACAGAACTAAGTGTACCCAAAACCAACGGATCTGATCTAAGCTTTGCAGTTCTGCCATATCCAATTGTGAATGATGGTGGGCAATTAAACAGCTAACTGAAGGAGAAAGCTCCACAAATATCTGCATCCTCAATGATGTGGGAAGCCAGTACATCAGTTCAAAAGGTGAGGCCGAAGCATTTGCAACCATCTTCAGCTGGGTGGATAATCAATTTTGACCTTCTCTGGAGTATCCCAGCATCACAGATGCAAGTCTTAAGTCATTCTCAATTCATTCCATGGGACGTCAAGAAATGGTTGAAGGCACGGGATATTGCAAAGGCTATGAGCCCTGCTGAAGACTCGTGCTCCAGAACTAGCCATTGTTATGACAGATGGTTAGTGCCAAGCTGTCAGAGTCCCAACGGGAAATTTAAATCAGCTGCCAGATGATTTTTCTGTTTGTGTATGAAGTCAAGACAAGTAACTCACAGGCCAAGTGTGATGATTTTATATATTAAAATTAAAACATTTATTAGAATAAAGAGAAAAGAAACTAACACTTAAAAAAAACCCCACAAGAATAAACAATACTATTCCAACATTTTCTAAAGGATTTCAGCTTAAATAATCTTAAAACTAAGCCCTTTTTTGACGGCAATAGTCCTCACATTTTAAAATCTATATTAAATTCTAGTAACATTACCACACAATGCCTTGCTGCTCTTGCTGTCTTGCGGATGGCAGCAAACTATTGTTCACTGGTGTGGCTTGAACACACAAACTGCCTTGTTTGAGATCTGAACCACTACGACACCAATGTATTCATCAATATTTCCTTAAGTCACTTTTTCCCCTTTTGATCTCCACACTATTGTTTTCTGCAATCCTTCAGAATCTCATTTTCTGAGAATTGATCTACCCTTTGTTTTAACTTTATGTTCGCTATATTTTAAAAGTAAACCTATACTCTTGTCTCATCTATTTACAATCTTCCAATTGTATATGTTCCTTTCAAAATACAACTAACTTTAAACCACTCATTCTAGTTCTTCTGGCTCTTTGTTCATTATCCTATTTCAAACCACTTGCCTTCACATATCCTGTATTGATGTTTGAACTTTGGAATCCATCTGTCTCCAATTCAACAAAACTAGTTTAAAACAAGCTTGTTTCCTAGTATATGACAATGATATTGCTTAAAAAACGACTAATTTTCCTTGCACTGTGCACCTCGCAAAGCTGTTCCAATGTAGCTACACCACTGGCATCTAACCAACAATGTGGAAAATTGCCTAAGTATCCTGGGCAAGTCCAGCTCAGTCAATTACCACCTCATGGCCTACACTTTCAGCCAAGTGTTGGAAAGTCCGTCAACAGTGCTATCAAGTAGCAATTACTCAGCAATAGCCTGCTCGCTGGAAGTGGGGATATTGACTCATGATTTTGTTCAGCATCATTTGTGACTTCTCACACTGAAGCAGTCCATGTCCATATGCAGCAAGACCTGGACAGCATTCAGGTTTGTGCTGATAAATGGCAATTAACATTTGCACTATACACATGCCAGGCAATGACCATCTCCAAGAAGAGAGAGTCCAACCATCTCCCATAACTTCAATAGCATTATCAATGCTGAATCCCCACTATCAATATCCTGGCGGTTACTATTGGTCAGAAACTGAACTGGACCAGCTATATAAAAACTATGGCTACAAGAGTAGGTCAGAAGCTGGGAATTCTGCAGCAAGGAGCTTCCCTCCTGACTCCGCAAAGCCTGTGCACTGTCTACAAGGTACGAGATGGGAGTGTGATTGAATAATCTGAGTTCATATTCAGCAACGCTCATAAGCTCAACACGATCTAAGATTAAGCGACCTGCTTGATTGCCACCCTATCCACCATCTTAAATATTTATTTCTCCCACCACTGATGCAGAGTGGCAGCAATGTGTGCTATCTACAAGATGCATTGCAGCAACTCGTGTAAGACTCCAACAGCACCTTCCAAATCTGCAAATTCTATCACCTTGAAAGACGAGGGCAGCAGAACACCACTGCCTGCAAGTTTCCATTGCAGTCACAAACCACTCCCGACTTGGAACTATGTTCTTTCGTTGTCCCACGGTCAAAATCCTGGAACTCCTTATCTCATAACACTGTGGGTGTCCCTATAATACATTGTCTGCAGCAGTTTAAGAAGACCGTTCACCACCACCTCTAGGTCAGTTGGGGATGTTCAATGAATGTTGGTCTTGGCCAGTGGTGCCCACATCCCATGAACATATAAATATTTGTTCTCAAAAGAGAAGTGTTTAATTTTTGATCCCTACTACCTTTCAGCTTGGAAGTAAGAGTTAGTTTGCAACACCACTGTTTAGAACTTAACAGCTATAAGACAGGAGACTTGGGGTCTATTCTTTGTATAGGCAGTACCTGCTGGCATTGTTTCCAAATGTCTCCTTGCAGATCTCCTTCAAAGCATTAAGTCTTCCTTGGATTTCTAGCAACTCAGACCATCCAGGTTTACTGTCGAGCAGACTCCAGCAGAGGTGATGTGACCCTTTTTCATGTACCTATATTTAAAGCAACAGCCTGAAAATATTGGATCCTTCTAAACCTAAAGATACAATCCTAAGACATAATCTATCTCATGATTGTAACAGTTGGTGACTATTTGATTTGGGTTCCTTCATTTTTAGGAGATGTTGTAAAGAGAGGGGAATCTATTTGACAGAATTAAAATTTAATGTATTGGGATTAAGTCAGTCATATGACAGCTGATGAAAGTCTATACTTTTGATCTGGTTAATTAGCATTGATGCACCTTCTTTCACTGGTATTCCCCAAGACTTTATGACCACATAGAACACAAGCGACTTTACTTCCAGTAAGTTTCTAGATCAGGATTTTCCTCAACTGTATATGAACTGTCCGCAGTTTGCTGAGCAGCGTCTGATGGAACAGATGAAACAGTAGCTTTAGAGATGACTGGGAAGAATTTAAACCTGTGCAGCAGCAACTTCTTTCGGATAAATTTGCTATTGCAACATGGGTCATCTGTGGCTGTTAGGAGTTTGGCGAGTTTTGTTTTAAAACCAGCTGCAAGCTATTAAAATCCTGTTAAATGCAGTAATTTGAAATTGGGGATGCAGAGCCTTTCTCATATTGGTCCATTGCAGAATTATTTGTTAAACTGAAAACTTTGTTCCCTGAACATGTATTTGTACTTTCACAGCTCCAGATGTCCTGGCTGATGAAGACAAAGTCTTGGTGATGAAGTGGACAACAAAGCCCTGTGGCATTTCCCAATAGTACGTAAGGTCACTTTAAAGTATTCTCTGCTATCCAACAGTGAATGATTGGCCGCTCAATGGCTACAAGCACCAAGAGAATTAATAGAAATTTATGGAATGCAAAGTTCTAAGATGCCCTTTGTGATGAGGATTATAATGCTGTGCAGTTCTGATCAATGGTATTTGAAGGGTGCAATTGATGAATAAAGTTTGGGAATTGGATATTTAGGAATAACATAATGGTGAAGAACTTCTTTTTGAGAGTCAGGAATCATGAATGTCAGTTTTTAGGGTGTCTCGGCCGATTGGGGTGGAGAAGGATGAGTGGTCCCTGGCCCCTCTTTCCCCACTCTAGATTTGCCGCCCTCCCTGTCTTGCAAGTTAATTCCTGAGGACTCAAAACTATGTGCATGCAGTAAGATTGCTTAGATATCAGGTGATCTGGCATCAGGTCATGTGATCAAATGTCACATGGCTAGAATATCATGTGAATAAACCTCCAGGGAATCATCCTTCTCGAGCTAGCAACTTGAACACCACTCCTCCATAAACATCTACTGCTGATTAGTTTTTTCCAGTTGTGGAGATAACTTGCTAAGATGAATTTTATTTTGATACTCAAGCCCATTAATTTGTGTGACCTTCACAGCTCCAAGCGTAGAAGAATGTTCATTTTATGAAAGGGAAATATGAAGCAAACATTTGAAAATATTAGCTTTTGAAGAACTTGATGCGGGGAGCAGCCAGGCTTGCAGATTGAAGAAAAAATAATAATTATTGATCATTAACAAAGAACAAGAGTTGTGGCCTGAAAGATGGAAATGTGCAACCATTTGTCAACACAATTGCAATATTTAGTTGAGAGCTAGCAAGCACTCATTTTCTAGGAGAAGATGGTGGAGATTTTGACTGAGATTTAATTTAAATATTACAGTTCACTGATTCGTTTAATAGTTTCTGAATCTTTTTGGTTGCTGTCCTATTTAGAAGTCTATGTCAGAATGAAAATTACCATTGTGTCTGACTGCAGCTTGAAGGAAAAGGTCAGCATGAATATTCAGAAGATGAGCACTTTGTTATTCACTTCCTCCCCTTCCTGCTTTAGGAAGAAAATATATTTTTTTAGATGAAGCATTGTAGAATGTTGCATGTCAGCATGGATTTTGTTGGAGAGAATTTCAAAGGATTATTAGCTTAGTCAGCCTCCAGTTCAGCAGATGTTGTTTTCTGTTTTGACTAGTGCATTCAAGAAGAATTGACTGAATTTGTTGCGGTCATAGGATATATTAGTTGGGATGTTTGAATCTACTCTCAATGTTAATTTGATGTTCTTAATTTGCCAGTTCCATACCATTTACTATTTAGATAACCTGTCCAGGACCTTAGTTGCAGGCTGAAAAGTCTCAACCTTTCCTTGTATCTCAGATTCCAGGATCAGTATTTTGGCTCTTCACTGCACTGGCACCAGTATTTGAATATCCTTCTCAACTACCACTGAACACAACACTCACGATGTGCTGACCAGAGTACTGTCTTCCTCTGACTTGTGTCCAACAATTTTGGTTACGTACTTCGATTATCCTCTGGGCTTTATTAATTTACTGCATGATCACAGGTTAATAAGCGCATAAGAAAAGTAAGCAAAGCATTGGGATTCTAGCAGGATAGTTGAGCAGTACGCTTGTTTATATAAAACTTGTATAGAACCTTGGTTAGACTGCAGCTGGAGCACTGCTCTTTGTTCTGGGACTCCACAGAATCAAAAAGATATAGAGGTTTCAGAGAAGGCACCTCTATGACTCTATACAGAGGGTGGTGAGTGTCTGGAGCAAGCTGCCAGACGTAGCAGTAGAGGCGGGTGCAATTTTGTCTTTTTAAAAAGTGTTTAGACAGTTACATGGGTAAGATGGGAATAGGGGGATATGGGCCAAATACGGGCAATTGGGACTAGCTTGGGGGTTAAAAAATGGGGCGGCATGGACAAGTTGGGCCAAAGGGCCTGTTTCCATGCTGTAAACTCTGACTCTGACTAAGGTAGAAAAACAATTCACAAGTATAATATCAGAATAGAGAGGTTATAAACTAACAACCCCGGTCTGTTTAGTCTTTCCCTTCTTCTCTGAGGAACAGAAGGCCAAGAGGTAACAGGATCAAGGTCTTTAAAATTATGGAGGGGTTTTATAGAGTAGATGTAGAAAATATGTTTCCACTTTTGTGGGAGTTCAAAGCTAATGGCCCTATTTATAAGGTAGTTACTAATAAATCCAATAAAGAATTCAAGAGAAACCTCTTTACCCAGAGGGTGGTTAGAATGTGAAAATCACTACCACATGGAGTAGTTGAGGCCAATGGCAAAGATGCATTTAAGGGGAAGCTGGATTAGCACATGAGGGAGAATGGAACAGTGTGAGATGTTGATGGAATTAGATGAAGTGTAGTGTGAAGAGGCATGTTAAATGCTGGCATGGACCAGCTAGGTTGAACATTGCTGTACCTTCTATGTAATTAGTTGGAGATGTGAAGCATGCAGTATGCTTCTGGGCCTCCTACCACCTCAGTAGCTATTTCTACACCTTTCATGGAATATTCAACTGCATCTTGATTATTTAATTAATAAAATATGTTTGTTTTAAGCCACCAAAACATAGTGTTCTATGCTGGAGAGTGCTGCCGAAGGTGGTATTTTGTGCTGAAGTTTAAAGTGAATCTTGCTGTATCTGCGACCTATTATACTTCTCGTCAGCCAGATGTCAACTGTACAGAAAGTGACTTGTGTAATTGTCGCCAAACCAATCTACTGGGAAATTTTTAAACCTAAAATTGTATTTTGGTTGAAATGAAGTGTGTGTGCATTTTCTATAAGGACATGTTGTGGGGATGGGTGTTATTTTAAAAATATTTTTGGAGAATATTATGTTAATCTGTAAAGAAGGTGCATCTGTGTGTGTATAAATGATTTAATTAAGCTGGGAGGAGGTTAATAAGACAACTTGTTGGAGAGGGTTGGCTGATAAATAAGAGATACTAAGTGCACACGTTTGTGATAAGCTATGGTAGAGTGGAATTGTAAGTAAGTAGGTTGAGTTTTGAGATTTGTATTAGGAGATAGATGGGGACTTGGCTTTTCGGTTGTTAAATTTCAAAAGGGAGTAAAAGACTTCGACAACTTGCACAAGTAAACAGGGGAAAATTGATTAAATTTTATTTGACCTGAAAGGAAAGACAGTAGGGTTCAGAGGTGCTGAGGACAATGGAATCAAAAGATGAAAGTGAAGACGGATATTTGAGAAAAGATGTTGAACTAAGTGGTGTTGGATACTGAGGGAAGACCTCCTTGGAACAGCTCTGAGCTGGGAGAAGGTGCAAAGTTTGAATAAGCCAGCCAGTTGAACCAGAGAAGTCTTTGTGTGGAAAGCAGTCTTGCTTCTGAATATTCTTGGATTTCAACAGAGTGGAAAAAAGTGATATACTCAGTGACAGCAGTTTTGCCATGGGTAACTTTAGTGGATTTTTATAGTTAAAATCTATAGGGGAGTGTTGTTGGGAGGTATTTACCTAGGTTTTCCAACCAGAACTGTTTTTGGAAATCTATGCTACTAGGATCAGTAGGGTACTTCTCATTTTAGAACACACAAAAATTATGATCAGTTAAACTTCCCTCTGGGATTTGGCTTGCTCAGCAAATAACATTTGCTGTGGTTATAACAATGTATGCATTGAGATTTTACTTATTGGCAAGAGTAAAGTCCTGGAGATATCCAAGTATGTCGCAGAGGTAGCTCTGGAATTTAAAGACTTCATACAGTGTAGTTTGTTAGCAAAGAACCCCAGCAAATTTCTTGCTGCTTTCCCACTCAATCATCCTGCACATTTGGATATTGGCTTGCAGTATGATCTGGAATGCAAGGAGAAAGTTCTAGCTTGCAATGAGGGGTCTAGTTTCCTTTAATTGGTCAAGTTGGCCGCTAAAATTGCCCTGGAGGTTTGCTGAACTTGTGACAGGTAATTAAGTCTGCCACAGAGGGTTGATTCTAACTGTATTCATGACTTCACTTGCTGGCTGCTTTATCTGCAGGTTTCATGCTGCTGGTAGTGTCAAAAATAGGAACTCGTGGACACATTATGACCAGAAATGAGGAGGACCTTTTATTGTGGAGGGTCTTTTCTATTGCCTTTGGTTGCTTTAGGGCCTGTACTAATGTAACACCGCTGTTTAAGAAGGAAGGGAGGCAGCAGATGGGCAATTATAGGCCGGTTAGCCGGACTTCGGTCATTGACAAGATTTTAGAGTCCATTATTAAAGATGAGATCGCGGAGTACTTGGAACTGCATGATAAAATAGAACTGAGTCAGCACGGCTTTGCCAAGGGGAGGTCATGTCTGACAAATCTGTTAGAATTCTTTGAGGAGGTAACAAGGAAGTTAGATAAAGGAGAACCAGTGGACGTGATTTATTTAAATTTCCAGAAGGCCTTTGATGAGGTGCCACATAGGAGACTGTTTAATAAGTTAAGAGCCCATGGTGTTAAGGGTAAGATCCTGGCATGGATAGAGGGTTGGCTGACTGGCAGAGGCAGAGAGTGGGGATAAAGAGATCTTTCAGGATGGCAGCCGGTGACTAGTGGTGTGCCTCAGGAGTCAGTGCCGGGACCACAACTTTTCACAATATACATTAACGATTTGGAAGAAGGAACTGAAGGCACTGTTGTTCAGTTTGCAGATGATGCAAAGATATGTAGAGGGACAGGTAGTATTGAGGAAGCGGGGGGGGGGCGGCTGCAGAAGGACTTGGACAGGCTAGGAGAGTGGGCAAAGAAGTGGCGGATGGAATACAGTGTGGAAAAGTGAGAGGTTATGCACTTTGGAAGAAGGAATGGAGGCATAGAATATTTTCTAAATGGGGAAATGCTTAGGAAATCAGAAGCACAAAGGGACTTGAGAGTCCTTGTTCAAGATTCTCAAGGTTAACATGCAGATTTAGTCGGCAGTTAGGAAGGCAAATGCAATGCTAGAATACAAGAGCAAGGATGTACTTCTGAGGCTGTATAAGGCGCTGGTCAGACTCCATTTAGAATATTGTGAGAAGTTTTGGGCACCGTATCTAAGGAAGGATGTGCTGGCCTTGGAAAGGGTCCAGAGGAGGTTCACAAGAATGATCCCTGGAATGAAGAGCTTGTTGTATGAGGAATGGTTGAGGACTCTGGGTCTGTACTCATTGGAGTTTAGAAGGAATATGGTGGGGGGGTTGGGAAGAAGAGTCTTATTGAAACTTGCAGGATACTGCGAGGCCTAGATAGAATGGATGTGGAGAGGATGTTTCCACTAGTAGGCAAAACTAGAACCAGAGGGCACAACGTCAGACTAAAGGGACGATCCTTTAAAACCGAGATGAGGAGGAATTTCTTCAGCCAGAGTGGTGAATCTGTGGAACTCTGCCGCAGAAGGCTGTGGAGACCAGGTCAATTAGTGTCTTTGAAACAGAGATAGATAGGTTCTTGATTAATAAGGGGATCAGGGGTAATGGGGATGAGAAAAATATAAGCCATGATTGAATGGCGGAGCAGACTCGATGGGCCGTGTGGCCTAATTGGTCTTATGGTCTTGTAGTATGTGTGTTGCTCCAGCAACAGCAATACATTTTGGTAGTGATGTCATTGTGCATGCACAAGGACATACCCAGTGGCATCAGGACGCAGTCTTCATTTTGTGTATGCAAGCAGGTCAAAACCTGTGTGCATTAACAAGGAACAATAAGTCCCACAGTACAGCTGATTTACAAGAAAATTGGCAGCCTGGGAAAAAGACATAGTTGTATTACAGGCACATCTGTAATACAAAAATTGAGCTTTTCTGATTGGTTCATTACCAGTCAATGACAAGACCATCCTGTTTCTATCTACCATCCCTTTACAGGGTACTGGTTAACTGTTTAAAGGAGACCTGTTTACATTGGTGGATGAAGCCTACAGTTGGCATTGGCAGAATACATATTTGGTGTATGTGCTTAATGCAGAATCATGGTGGTTCCTTTTAACTAAAGGAAGATGCGTGGAACTTCTTTCTCCCTTTCTTTTCTAACAACCTATTGCTTGGCAATTATGTTGTTAACTGGTGCGATCCATTGTGTGGGAGGCATAAAAGAACGCAGGCAACAAAAATATTCTGAGCTCGTTTTCAGCTGAGCCTGTATACTGGGATCCCTGCACTCCCGGTTTCATCTTGTTTCACAACATTTTAAGATCCATATCTTTTACAATTAGAATTAGGAATTTATGTAAAATGTATTTTTTTTATAGTGCGTGTCGGTGTGTTTTTTTACGAAGCTGCAACTGAAATCTAGCACTTCAATGGCAGGAAAGGTTTGAAAGATGGCAGGAATAAACTGTGGTGCCAGTACCAAGGCTGACGGAACTTGGGATGTTAAGTAATGATATGGAATATCAGACCAGAACGAGGCGAAAAGGAGGAGGGAGATAAAGGGGAAGATCAGCAGACTTTGAATGTTTTGATTGAGGAGTGAGTGATTATTACTCTCATTGTGTTTACTGTACAATATTGCAGTGTAAACCATAATTCTAGCTTAAATACAAAAGGTATTATAATTGTGCTGCTATGACTCAAACGAAGGGTGGTTTGGCTCCTGATTCTTGGGATGTACTTTGGAATTTATTTTACAAGTTAATATCTCAGTAGTAGGAAGGGCTGACGAATTAGTAACAAATTATTTTTGCTGTGTGCTCCATTTTAAAAAAAAAAATTCACTGTAGCTCTCAATGTTCTTGGATAGGATCTCATCAGTATGAAGCAACTGTTCTAAAGTTCATTCTTGTAAAGAATGGAAACAGTTGTACAAAAGCAATAGTTACTAACTCTGACCAGCTGTCTATATTGTTTTGAAATACAGTGAAGCTGTATTAAATAGGACACTGTAGACTTGTGCTGCCAATTTTAAACAAATTAACCAGGATCACTCGACTGTACTTTAAGAAGTTAACGGCTCTTTTTCTTCTCATTCTCATTGATTGTGAGTAACCCCACTGAACTACACAGATTTGGAAACACAAGTTTTTGATTTGATTTATTATTGTCACATGTATTGGTATACAGTGAAAAGTATTGTTTCTTGCATGCTATAAAGACGAAGCATACCGTTCATAGAGAAGGAAAGAAGAGAGTGCAGAATGTAGTGCTACAGTCATAGCTAGGGTGTAGAGAAAGATCAACTTAGTGCGATGTAAGTCCATTCAAAAGCCTGTGGCAGCAGGGAAGAAGCTGTTCTTGAGTTGGTTGGTACGTGACCTCAGACTTTTGTATCTTTTTCCCGACGTAAGAAGGTGGAAGAGAGAATGTCCAGGGTGCATGGGGTCCTGAATTATGGTGTGATACAGCCAGAAAGACCCAGGTATTGCACCTTTTTCAGATAGACCAAAGCTTGGAGTACAACTTTTCCTTGATGCACTCCCCGTGGCAATGCCTCGATCAATCAGAGTCCACATGCCAACCAGTCAGCACTCTTTTCTCATGCAATGTAAATTGTTATTCCCTTTGAAATTTGGTATTCTTCTGTCCTGATGAGTGCAGGGTGAAAAGTTTGATCAGCACCCCTCTTTTTTTTTTCAGCCACACAAATTCTGTACTACCAAATGATACTTGGAAAATAGTTTCGTGTAGCAGAATTGTAAACCTGTGATGTTGCTGAGGATTGTCAAGCAAGGAATTCTCATCCTTCACACTCCAAAAACTGGGAAGCATTGCTTCATCCTGTGATAGCTGATCCTGGATGCAATTGCGGAACAAGACTGCAATTGTCTTTGGCACTGTTCATTTATGGGGAAGAAAAATTCAGTCAGAATTCTGGTCCCAATGTTGTTTACTGACTTCTGACCCATTCTGTAAACTTCCAGTTGGAACATGATTGGATTGACTTGCTATCCCCATTTCTCACCAGTTTAATAACTTGCTAGTACACTCTGACTTAGTTCACTATCAGCTTGCTTTCATGTAGCACTTTGGACATTGTTCAGTGCCTTGAGACATTTTTCAAAGGGGTAACCAAACAAAAAAATTACAAAGGAGCTAGTGGGGGGGGGGGGGGGGGGGGGGGGAGAATGTCTAAAAACATGCTATGAGGTGCATTTTGAGGACGATATTCCATGTCACTATAGAAAGGGAGGTTGCAAAACGGAAAGATTTAAGAGGGATTGCAGGATATGAATTCGCATTAGCTAAAGGCCCTACCACCAGTGATGGAAAGATGGATAAATAAAAACAGTTGGGGAGAGCAACAGCATTTGGGTGGCTTGGAATGGTGATGTAAAGTTGGATGATGTTTCATAGATGTGGAAAAGAAAGCTATCGAGATTCACATATAAGATTTATTTTGGTGGAAGGCTCTTAATGGGTATTTGTACCCGTTGCAGTAACATGATGCCATTAAGCATCTTCACTGTTTTGAAAATAATTGGCTTTAATGTAGTGCTTCTTGTGTGCTGAACCCAAATGATAATCTCAAATTACTCCCACCTCAGTTGACATCTGTAATCACTAGTACTTCATTATAGTGTTCTGGAACTCAACTGCTCGCTCCAAATATAAATGCAAACTGGATGTACAGACTGTATAGGTATCAGAATTTAAAATTTCTCAGTTTAAGTGGACATAGAAAAATATTTCTGTTTATCAACATTCTAAAGATCACAAAGTATTAGCTCCCTCAGAAGGGGATTGTAGAAGCGGGTTACCGATCTGGCAGGCCTGCCAAGAAGTGCTGAAAATGGATGACTATTTTTTAAAATTGTGAATCGAGGAAACGTTTTCTCATTTTTGTTTGATCCCATTATCTGCCTCATCAAAGATTTTAGCTTTAGATAAACAGCAGAAGAGGAGGAGGCCATTTGGTCCATTCTGTATATACTCATGAGATGGTGTGTTTGTGTTTATAAATGAATCATGAATTGTATTTGGTTCCTGCACCTTATTTACTGTTTGAAAATGTGGTTAACCTTAAGTGAATTAAATCAAATTTCAATATTGCCATCAGTTTTCTGTTCCAGAAACTTGGTTGGCATCCTTTTCTGAAAGACGTGACTGGAATGCAGCTTCAGACCTTGAGGTCAGACAGGATGATCAATTCTACTTTTGGTGGCGGAACAAACTGGTTCTGGATAGGCAGAGTCAGCCGAATGTTCCATGTGAGGTTGTCCCTTGTGGTGCAGTGTGATCGCTGCTGATGTCATGTTTGCAAGGCTGGCATTGGCTTTGGTGCTTCTGAAAATACATGTCATGGTGAACTGTCCTTAGCTGGTGTTGACATTTACATCGATCATCAACTAAATTTTCCCACTTGCCATGATTGATTTGAGGACTTTCATGCCCCTTTCAACACTATCCTTGAATTGAAGCTTTGGACACTTTGCTGGTCTCAGGCTACCTCTTCATATCCTTGGGGATTAGGCCTTCTTCCATCCTATACTCATACCCAAGCTAGCAAATCCTTTTTTGCTTGATTATAACTAGCAAGTTTGGTATGTTTGCTCTGAAATTAACTGATTCATTAGTGACTTTGCCTTTTTGTATGTGATGCTAAGAATGTGCCATAGACACCGGAGATGGAAGATATTGAGCCTGTGTTCTTGGTAGGTGTAAGTTGCCCAGGCTTTGCTGCCACACAGCAATGTGCTGCGGTTACAGGTTTTGTAGATGAGTATCTTGGTCCTGCGGGTCAGTTTGTTGTTTTTCCATGCCTGTTTTATTAGTCAACCAAAGTTGTTGCCTGCCTTTCCAAGTGCTAAACTCTTGGGTTAGAGAAGGGTTGCTTGTCATCTTAGATCCAAGGTAGCAGAATTTTCTGATTGCTTCCAGTGGTGTATTGTTGAGTCTGACAGAGGCGGAGACACAACAACATGTCCTGTAACAACAGTGGTGATACAAATCATGGGACTGAGGATCCATGAGCATTTGGAGTTGACCTTCTGTCTGGGTAACCAGTGCAGTGTCATTAGCACACAAGTTCTCTGACCACTTTTTGTCTTGACAGGTTGTGGAGTTTACTGTCTGGTTGTGTGTGGAAGCCCACACCTGCCATGTTGGCAGAGAAAGCAGAGGTCATTCGGAGAGAGGAAATATAGAGTAGGGGCTCAGATGTAAACCCCTTTGATCCCATTCTGGATCTCAAAACTTTCAGAGGTACAGCTGTCGAACTGAATGATGCCATGCATGTTATCTTGGAATGACTTTGAGACTGTGAAGCTTGGGAGGACAGTTGATTTTTCTCTGGTGGAAACCTGTCCTGCACACACTGTCAAATGCTTTTGTGAGGTCCACAAAAGCCAAGATTGTTGGTTTCTGTCTCTCTTTCTTTCGTAGGGAGAAGATAATGTCTACCATGGATTTGATATGAAGCCATTTTGTGCTTCCAGGTATATTCTACTATAGTCAATATCTATAGTCAATGGAGCTTTATTAGAAAAGCAAAGGCATTCCCAGTAATGTTGAGGAGCAAGATGCCCCAGTCGTTGTTGCAATCCTCTTGATCGTCTTTGTTATTGTGTAAGGTGATTTATAGTTGAGTCATACATCCTGTTGGGTGATCATTCATCCAGGAGAGGAAGTGGCGTTTGTGGTGGTAGGGCAGCACATGGGGCTTTCCATACCCTAGTAGCTCAATTGGTATTCCATCATTTTAATGTGCTGTTAGGGAACCAGTGACTTCCTTGAGTATTAGTAATGAGGGTTCTGCACCAAGCTTGCACTTGACAGGTAGCTGCAGTTGGCTGCGTGTGACATGAAGGAAGCCCTAGCAAAACAGGAGTCAAATGGGAATTAGGGGGAAAACTCTCCACTGGTTGGAGTCATATTACCCAGGTCTTCCTGCATTTGGACATGGACAGCTTCAGTATCTGAGAAGTCACAAGTGGTGCTGAACATTGTGCAATCATCAGCAAACATCTCCATTTCTAACCTTACGATGGAAAGAAGGTCATTGAAGCAGCTGGAGATGGTTGGGCCCAGGACATTACGCCGAGGAACTCCTACAGTGATGTCCTGGAGCTGAGATGATTGGCCTTCAACCAACATCCTTTGTGCCAGGTATGACTCCAACCAGTGGAGAGTTTTCCCCCTAATTTAGTTTTAAATAAATAAAACTAAATTAGGGGGAAAACTCTCCTGGTTGGAGTCATACCTGGCACAAAGGATGGTAGTTGAAGGCCAATCATCTCGGCTCCAGTACATCACTGCAGGAGTTCCTCGGTGTAATGTCCTAGACACAATCATCTTCAGCTGCTTCATCAATGAGCTTCCTTCCATAGTAAGGTTAGAAATGGGGATGTTTGTTGATGATTGCACACAAATATCAGCACCATTTGTGACTTCTCAAATACTGAAGCTGTCCATGTCCAAATGCAGGAAGACCTGGATAATATCCAGGCTTGGGCTGACAAGTGGGGAGCAATGTTCATGCCACCTGTGTCACACTATGACCATTTCCAACAAGAGAAAATCTAATCATTGTCCCTAGACATTCAATGACATTATCATCACAGAATCCCCCACTATCAGCATATGGGGGATTATCATTGACCAGAAATTCAACTGGATTTTCTATTTAAATACTGTGGCTACAAGAGCAAGTCAGAGCCTTGGAACCTTGTGATGAGCAACTCCCCAAAGCCTGTCTGCCACGAACAAGGCATAATTCAGGAGTGTGATGTTATACTTTCCAACAACACTCAAATCTTGACACCATCCAGACAACGCAGCTCACTTGATTGCTACCCCACCCATTCCCTCCACCACCAATGCACAGTAGCAGCAGTGTATATCATCAACAAAATGTACTGCAGGAACTCGTCAAAGCTGGTTGGTTAGTACCTTCCAAATCCACAACCAACATCATCCAAAAGGACTAGAGCAGCAGATACGTGGGAACATCACTAAAATCCACTTACCATCCTGACTTGGAAATATTTTGCCATTCCTGCACTAATTCGGGTCAAACTCCTTGAACTCTTTCCCCAATGGCACTGTGGGTATACCAACATCACGTGGACTGTAGCAATTCAAGGAGGCAGTTCACCACCACCTACTTGAGGGCAATTCAGGATGGACAATAAATGATGGTCTGGCCAGCGATCCCCATATTCCATGACTGAATTTAACAAAAAAGCAAAATGACTGCAAGATTATAGCTGGGAAAATACAGTTATATTATACAAGCTTTTATACACTATTGGTGTACTTGAGCTGTAATGGAAAACACATCTCTTGATGTGTTTTCATTTCTATCTCTTGGCTTTATTCCTGTTTTCATTGAAGATGTTGCTTTCTTGCTGAGTTTTCATGGGCTTTGGTCTTTCAGACCTCATCCAATTAAGGATTGAATCTGTGTAATGTCTTGTCTCTACAGCTCAGCTACTCACTGAGAGTAACTCCTCGAGTCCTTCTCTTGACCTTTTTTAAGTGACTCACAAGCTAATGACCTGCTGCACACCATCTGGCAATAAATTGTGCATCATTGTGCCTTATAATATTCAAAATACCTAAGTGGAACCAGTATAATTTCAGTGGGTATTTCATTTTTCAATGAGCTACGTTAGAATGTTGCATTTTGTACCATTGCTTGTGAGCCTCAGAATAATTTCTTATTGATATCAGAATTGCATGTATAGTGCAGCAATTGTTACTTTTAATTGGTAGATGAATGCTTGTGAATTTTTTGATTAATTATCATCACACGTATTGATATTCAGTGAAAAGAATTGTTTCTTGCGTGCTGTATAGACAAAGCAAGTTCATAGAGTACATGGGGGAGAAGAAAAGGAGTGTGCAGAATATAGTGTTAGTCATAGCTAGGGTGTAGAGACCCTGAACTTCATGTAATGTGCTCCCCATCTCACCTGAAGGTACTGACTTGTCGATGCATATTTTTATACACATTGACTGCCTTTCGGTTTCTCAATTTTTAATGGGATAATATTCCAATTCCCATCCTGCACCTCGTGGTGCACTAAGGCCGATTTTTGTCTGTTTCCATAGCTAGTAATTCCCAGAATTGCCAGGGGCTTATAGCTTGAAGGGCACCACTCCATGTAAAACATGGCTGACCAGGAGTCTCTCCCACTTTTGCTGCCAATCATTGGCATGTTTGGAAGGATTTACAGGTGGACACACTGAATCTGCCTGACCGTGTTATGAACACACCTTCCTGGCCATCAAGTCTTCGGGCGGGACTTCAACCTGGCGCTTCTGGCTCAGAGGCAGGGACGCTACCCACTGTGCCACAAAACCTCACTGAATAGTATGAACATAATTTAATAATAATTGAATAATATGAATAAACACACACAACCACAGGAAGGGCTACTTGCAACTTGAACACAATCCAACATTATTTCTTTGGTGTCACAATGTTTCTTACAAGCTATTAGAGTCATGGCGATTTACAGCATGGAAACAGGCCCCTCGGCCCAACTTGTCCATGCCGCCCTTTTTTTTAAAAAAACCCCTAAGGTAGTCCCAATTGTCCGTATTTGGCCCATATCCCTCTATACCCATCTTACCCATGTAACTGTCTAAATACTTTTTAAAAAACAAAATTGTACCCGTCTCTACTACAACCTCTGGCCGCTTGTTCCAGACACTCACCACCCTCTCTGAAAAAATTGCCCCTCTGGACACTCTTTTGTATCTCTCCCCTCTCGCCTTAAACCTATGCCCTCTAGTTTTAGACTCCCCCAACTTTGGGAAAAGATATTGACTCGCTGATCTATGTTTCTCATTATTTTATAGACCTCTATAAGATCATCCCTCAGCCTTCTACACACCAGAGAAAAAAGTCCCAGTCTATCCAGCCTCTCCTTATAACTTAATCCATCAAGTCCCGGTAGCATCCTAGTAAATCTTTTCTGCACTCTTTCTAGTTTAATAATATCCTTTCTATAATAGGGTGACCAGAACTGTACACAGTATTCCAAGTGTGGCCTTACCAATGTCTTGTACAACTTCAACAAGATGTCTCAACTCCTGTATTCAATGTTCTGACCAATGAAACCAAGCATGCTAAATGCCGCCTTCACCACTCTGTCCACCTGTGACTCCACTTTCAAGGAGCTATGAACCTGTACCCCTAGATCTCTCTGCTCTGTAACTCTCCCCAACGCCCTACCATTAACTGAGTAAGTCCTGCCCTGGTTCAATCTACCAACATGCATTACCTCGCATTTATCTAAATTAAACTCCATCTGCCATTCGTCAGCCCACTGGCCCAATTGATCAAGATCTCGTTGCAATCCGAGATAACCTTTTTCACTGTCCACTATGGTCACCAATATTGGTGTCATCTGCAAACTTACTAACCTGCCTCCTATATTCTCATCCAAATCATTAATATAAATGACAAATAACAGTGGACCCAGCACTGATTCCTGAGGCACAACGCTGGTCACAGGCCTCCAATTTGAAAAACAACTCTCTACAACTACCCTCTGGCTTCTGTCAGAGATCTGGGAGAGATCTGGCACCTAACAGCGGTTCACCAGACTTCTCTCCGAATACAACGAAGTGTGGATATTTATACATTATGGTTCCCAGTACCAGTCACGACGCAAACACTGGTAGGGTCACGAATCAGTGCATCTGGTAGCCTCTGGTCACGAATTAGTTTTTGGTTTCACAGCCCTTCCGGCGGCGTCGGCAGCTTTTCATTGAAGTAGCTTGTGCGGTCGGCTGTCCCAGCAGGAGTCCTCCTGTCAAACAGCCGTTATCACACTCTACCCTCTGCAGATGTTTAACTTGTGTTTAGCGAGTACAAACAGGTAAGGTTTGCAATGTCTGCAAAATAACATTCACATTTAACAATCTGTCTTTATGGAAATGAAAGACATGAACAAGTAAGGAAAACATGAATAAATAATTTATATTGATGCCAGGAGCAGTATAAGCCTGGGGAGATCAGCCATGAGGAAGGGTTATGTTTGTGATATATTCTAGGTACAAAATTCATTAACCCTTTCCCTTCAGTCACAACCTACCATGTCAAAGGCCTTGCTAAAATCCATGTAGACAACATTAACTGCACTGTCCTCATCTACCTTCTTGGTTACCCCTTCAAAAAACTCAATCAAATTTGTGAGACATGATTTTCCACTCACAAAGCCATGCAGACTGTTCCTAATCAGTCCTTGTATCTCTAAATGCCTGTAGATCCTGTCTCTCAAAATACCTTCCAACAACTTACCCACCGCAGATGCGACGCTCACTGTCCCGTAGTTCCCAGGCTTTTCCCTGCAGTCCTTCTTAAACAAAGGCATAACATTTGCCACCCTCCAATCTTCAGGCACCTCACCTGTGACTATCAATGATTCAAATATTTCTGCTAGGGGACCTGCAATTTCCTCCCTAGCCTCCCACAATGTCCTGGGATATACTTCATCAGGTCCCAGGGATTTACTACCTTGATACGCTTTAAGACTTCCAGCACCTCCTTTTCTGTAATATGTACACTCCTCAAGACATCACTATTTATTTCCCAATTCTTTGTATTGTTCCTATCTACATCACTTGTAACCACCAATATTTCACCTTAATGTTACTAAGCTCAAAATGCCGAAATTAGAAAAGACAAAACCAATAATTGAACTGCTGCAATTTTTGTTTTCCAAAATGAAAGTGGATCGTATGAAGATTTTGCACCCCAGTATTAACATTTTATTGTAGTCTTATTGGCAGTTTCCTTATTTGTCTACACACACAAATAATTGTTGCAGGCATGCAAATTGAAGATTACAGTGCTTTGTTTTTATTCAGCTGTGCATAAGAATGAAATAGATAAGTATCAATAATAGTTTCACGCTTAATTTCTTCAAAGAATTTTCCTCCCACCCTGTTGGTATAAACTAGTAAAGGGCAAGATGAAGGTTTCAAGATTTAGATTTCTGAAACTGAATTTTAGAAATGATGCAAAAGCAGGAACGGAGTTGGTGGGCTTACAATTTCATGCTGTTGCTCTGCATGTTGGTTTGTCAGCATATTCCTCCCTCGAGCCCATTTTATAAGAGACTCATTTGCAGGGAATGGGGTGGGTGTGACTGTAAAGGCTATCGACTAGCAAGCGCCGGGTAACCAGTAATGCCAATTACAGGACTTTTAATGTCACGTTAGTGACGCAGACTGGAATTCCCAAGTTGGCAGCTGGTCAAGCTGCTGTGGCCAAAGCCAACCAACAAATGGAGGGGCGTCTCCCAGTGGCTGGCTGGAGGGTCAGTGTGCCCCGTCAAGAATTTTGAATCCCTTGCCCCTGTGTTGTAATTGTGAGATGGCTACCGCTGTTGTTGACCATTCCAATAAAGGTCATGATGATGACCTGGCAGCCTTGACCTCTTTGTAATTCTTCGTGCTCCATCTCCAGGCAGATGGAACAATGGAAACTTTGCAGTGAAGCCACTATATCACTGCAGGTGTAAAATTGAAATGATGCCCTGTTAATATATTTCTTTTAGTATTTGTAATTGTATATTTAGAATATTTAATGTAGTTGTGTGTTTTAGTGTGGAAGTTGCTTCACACAATTCACAATACTTGAAGTCAATGGAGCTTTACATTTACTGTCAAACAGTGTTGTCTTGCTCTTGTTATTGCCTTGTATAGTCTTCCCACATCCGTGTATTCTCTGCAGAATCTTCTGGCATCAACAGCTCACTTCTGTACACTGCTAGCCACTCAATCAATAGTGGGAACATTTTCGGCCACCGTTCTCCTGCCATCTGAAAAATACCATTGCCAAACCATGTTCTGTCTTGCTTTCAAAATCCCTTTCTCTGGATGAATTTTTGTATCCCACCTCCCCCAACTTTTTCCTTTATTGTCTTCTCATTGTAGAATGTTGTAAGAACTCTTCCTGTAAGTAAGGAGTGTTGTAGAAATGCAAGTTGTTTGGTTGGGTTGCATCCAATGTCAGAAGTATAGTGGATGCAAAGTTAAGTTTAAAAAAAAAAATTACTGGCCCTAAATATATGTCGGGGATGTTTATTTTGGAGTGTGAAGGGGGATTGTTTTATGTGGGGGGTGCGAGGGGATTGCACAGAAGAAAGCAGAGCACTTTTTCCAATTTCTATCACCAAAGTAAAATTACGCCCCTTTAAATGCTGCCATTAGATAGATACACACACCTGAATGTTAAACCTGTGTGTTCTGTAGAATAAAATAACGGGCTGACTGACATTATTACTGACTTGAGTCCTTTTTAGACAAACTAGTGAACGGTAGTTCCAATAATTGGAGTGGTCAAGGCTACTGGGAGAAAGGCTCATCAGCACAATTTTGGAGCTCTTGTTTTAACAAGTTAATTTTATCTTTAGACCTACATTAAGAATGTGTCTAATCCTGATGAGGCCTAGGGTTTAAATTGGGTAGGTGTATTCACCCTAGCAGGAAAAAAAAATCTCAAAGCTCCATTCACTGCTCATGCCTGCATTACAGTTTTTAAACTGTACTTGACCAGTAACTCCTCTTGGTGTGTTTTCCCAATCTCTACCTCTACCTCCAACTCTGATTTGCATAATGGAAGCTAGACTTCAGGTAAGAATGAATGAAAAAATCTGAGTTGGGAACATAAGGTTGGCAGTCTGTTTTCTCATTGCTATAAGTTGTATGGCTTGCAGTAGACATTTTCCATGACTCATTGTCGCTTGTCAATTTGGTCAGCAGTCCTTGTGCATTGTACAACTAAAAAGGACCTTTACTGCCTAATATTGGATATATATGACGTACATAGTCACATATCCAAGCACAAACCTTGTCAGTGGCTCGATGGAGTTCTTTAAACCTGCTTAATCTTCAGTCAGTAGTCACTTGTCGACAGTGAGAGTTAATGGTGCCATGACTTGGAGGGTTGTAATTAGAAAATTTTATTCTGTGTACTGTGATCTCGCATGCTACCTCATGCATTCTCCAACTTTTATGGGTGACAGATTAAAAAGCACCTGAGAAGAGTCATAATGTCAGTAAATTGGTTCATTTTACATGGACTGCAATGAATGAACAGAGTGCAGTTTTCTGACAATTGCATTGAATATACAGCACAGTAGTGGGCAATTTGGGCCAAATAGTCTGCTGGTATTTATGCTTCATGAGTCTCTTGCCATTCTCATTTAACCTTTCAACTTGTCTTTGTACTCCTTTTTGTGCTTGTCTAGTTTCCTTTTGAAAGCATCTAAGCTATTTGCCTCAATCACTGTGGTAGCACGTTCCACATTCTAACCAGTCTGAGTAAAGACATTTCTCCTTGTTTCTCTACAGGATTTATTAGTAACTATCTTACATTTATGGTCCCTAGTTTTAGATTGCCTCGCAATAATTCTGTCCACATCTAACCTGTCTAACCCATTCATAATTTCAAAGATCTATTCGGTTATCCTTAAATCTTGGAGAAGATTCAAAAGAATAAAAGGGCAAGTTAGTTATTTCTGTGTTTATCAAAATCATTGAAGTTAAAGTATAGAAGCAATAAAAAGATAAACTCCAAATCTACAACACAAGCCACATTTATCAATCATATTCTCAGTTGGAATTGGCAAAATTAATATCACAAACACATCTTGTGCAAGCTGGTTAGTTGCATATCATTGTAAACATAGAATCATAGAAAAGTTGTGGTGCAGAAAGAGGCCATTCAGCCCATCGTATCTGTGTCAACCAAAGAAGAGAAGAAATTAGCCACTTATTTTAATTCCACTTCGCAATATCTGGACTGTAGCCTTGCAGGTTACTTAAAGTTGAGCATTTCAGCCCGAACCACCAACTTGGGCAGTGAACTCTGGACTCTCACCACCCTCTAGGTGAAAAAGATTTTTCCTCTTGTCCCTTCTAATTCTTCTACCAATCACCATAAATCTATGCCACCTGTAAATTAACCCGTTAGCTACAGAAAACAAGTCCTTCCTTTCTATTCTATCTAGGCCCCTCAATTTTGCACCTCAATTAGGTCACCCCTTAGCCGTCTCTGTTTTAAGGAAAACAACCATGGCCTATCCAATCTTCCCTCATAGCTGCAATTTTCAAGCCTTGGGTAAAATAAGGAGATGGTAGATCAATTGAATAGGTGTTTTGCATCAGTTGTCACTGTAGATGATTCCAGTAACATCCCAGAAATAGCCATGAATAACAAAATGGAAGGGAAGATCTCAAGAAAATTAGTCACTGGGGAAGTGGTTCTGAGCTAATTGTTGGGGCAGTGGGCTGCCAAGTCCCTGAGTCCTGATGGACTTTATCCTAGGGTCTTTAAAAAGTGGCCAAAAAGTTAGTTATTGCATTGGTTTTAATTTTCCAAAATTTGCTAGATTTGGGGAAGGTTCCATTAGATTGGAAAATAGCAAATGTAATTCCTTTATTCAAAAAAGGAGAGAGACGGAAAGTGGGAAACTACAGGCCAGTTAGCTTAATATCTGTCATAGAGAAAAGAGGATATGGCAGGGCACTTTGATAAGTTCAAGGTAATCACGCAGAGTCAACATAGTTTTGAGAGGGAAATCATGTTTAATCAATTTTAGTTATTTGAAGAAGTATCATGTGGTGTGGATAAAGTGGAACTGGTGGATGCACTGTACATAGATTTCCACAAGTCATTTGATAAGATGGCACATCAAAAGTTATTGCAGAAAATAAAAGTTCATGGTGAGGTGGGCTAGCATAATAGGCATCGATAGAAGATTGGCTAGCCAATAGAAAATGGTAGGTAAAAATGGGTAATTTTCTGGTTGGCAAGATGTAATGAATGGTATGCCACAGGGATCGGTGCTGGGGCCTTAACATTTTACAATTTATATAAATGACTTAGATGAAGCAACCAAAGGTATAGTTGCTAAATTTGCTGATGACACAGATGGGTAGGAGAAGGTTGTGAAGAGGACATGAAAAGTAGAAAAAATTGCCCCCCCCCCCCCCCCCCCGGAGGGGGGAGTGGTGATTTCAACCTGAAGACCACTACATCTTGAGTGAGGGGCAAGGTTCAGAAGGTGGGCCTTCATGAATTACTTCAGCTGGTATGGAAATTGAACCCACACTGTTGGCATCACTGCATAATGAGTCAGTCCTCCAGCCAGCTGAGATAACCAACTCATATGGAGGCTACAAAGGGACATGGGTTAAGTGAGTGGGCAAAGATCTGGCCAATGGAGTTCTGGGAAAATGTGAAATTGCCATTTTGGCAGAAAAAATAAAAATTAAGCCTATCATCTAAATGGCGAGATATTGCAGGACTCTGAGGTGCAGAGGCATCTGCGATTTTAGTGTATTGAGTCATAGAATAGAATCCCTACAGTGCAGAAGGAGGCCATTCGGTCCATCGAGCCTGCACCCACTACAATCCCACCAGGCCTTATTCCGTAACTCCACATATTTACCCTGCAATTCCCCTGACCGGATCAATTTAGCATGGTCAATCCACCTAACCTGCACATCTTTGGACTATGGGAGGAAACTGGAGCACCTAGAGGAAACACACGCAGACACTGGGAGAATGTGCAAACTCCACATTGACCTGAGGCTGGAATTGAACCCAGGTCCCTGGCTCTGTGAGACAGCAGTACTAACGACTGTGCCACTGTGCTGCATCGCAAAAGGCTAGATGCAAGTACAGTAGGTAATTAGGAAAGCTAATAGAATGTTATAGTTTATTGTAAGGGAAATGGAATACAAAAGTAGGGAGGTTATTATTATTCATGGGATGTGGGCTTCGCTGGCTATGCTAGCATTCATTGCCCATCCCTAATTGTCCCCGAGAAGGTGGTAGTCAGCTGCTGCCTTGAACTGCTGCAGTTCATGAGGTGTAGGTACACCTATAGTGATCTTAGGAAGTGAGTTCCAGGATTTTAACTCCAGTGACAGTCAAGGAACAGTGGGCGCTATAATTCCAAATCGGGATGATGAATGGCTTGGAGGAGAACTTGCAGATAGTTGTGCTCCCATGTATCTGCTACCCTTGTCCTTCTAGATGGTAGTGGTGGTGAGTTTGGAAGGTGCTGTTTAAAGGAGCCTTGGTGAGTTTCTATGTCTGTTGTACAAGGCAGTGGTGAGACTACATCTGGAGTACTGTGCATAGCATTTGCGCACAGGATGTAAATTAATTGGAAGCAGTTCAGAGAAGGTTTACTGGACTAATATCTAGAATAGGAGTGTTCGTAGAACCCCTACAGTGCAGAAGGAGGCCCTTCAGCAACTCTCCCAAAGACATCTTACTCAGTTCCATTCCCTGAACCCCATGTATTTATCCTGCCAATCCACCTAACCTGCACATCTTTGGGCTGTGGAAGGAAACTGGAGCAATCCAGAGGAAACCCATGCAGACACTGGGAGAACATGCAGACTTCACACTGTCACCCATGGTCGGAATTGAATCTGGCTCCCTGGCGCTGTGAGGCAGCAGTGCCAACCACTGTAGGCTTGTATCCACTGGAATTTAGAAGCATAAAAGGCAAGATGTTTGAAACGTAAGATTTTGAGGGGTTCTGACAGGGTGGATGAGAAAAGGATGTTTCCTCTTGTGGAAGAATCTAGAACCAGGGGCCACTGTTTGGGGGGGGGGGGAAGGATTCCTCCTCATCTGTCTTAAATGGGAAAACACTTATTTTTAGATGCATGTTTCTTTGGAGCTCTCTTGAAACCAGGGTCTTTGAATGCTTTTGAAGTAGAGCTAGGTAAATTCTTAAACGAGAGGATGAAAGGTTATCCGGGGGAGGTAGGAATGTGATGTTGAGGTTACAGTCAGATCATCTATGATCTTGTTGACTGGCAGAGTGGCCTATTCCTGCTGCTAATTCGTATGTGTTTTGGCTTCCTTGGTGACTGGTTTGAGAAGAGTTGATGTTGCTTGGGAGGTGAAAGCTTGCTGAACTTCTGCTGAAGACAGTTCAGATGTCTGTGAAAACTGTGGAGCAGCTCGAGGCTGCCTTGCCCAACTTTGTGTGCTTTATGACTGTTTTCCGATGACATGCATCTATTTTAACATGGCTGATACATATTTAAAATTTTAAAAACATTTATCTTTTATCGCTATAATGCACAAAACTCAAGTTAACTGATGTTGACCTCAGATTTCAAGCAGTATGGGCTCACCTTGCCGAGCGCCTCTGTGTCTGTGCCTTAAACTGGTGAGAGAACTTTCTCCAAGCTTTTCACAGAGGGAGCAGAAGTCAGCTAAGTTGAGGATTGGGGTGCCAAGCTGTCAGCCAAAGTCGCCACCTCAAATGAAAGCCACTTCTGTGTGGAAGCTTGCAGGACCTGTACCAATGAGTGTTCTGAATTCAGGAAATGTTTTCTTGTCTCTAGTGGAATCAACCAGTCGGCTCTTATTTTGTACTGAGGGTATGTTTTGTATCAGTTTCAACTGAGAATGGACTTGTGATTTGGTTCAAGGTGAAGGTAATTCTCTCTTGTATAATGCATGTTGCAAAACCTTTTGCAGTTAGCTGTAAGTATCTGTAGTTAGTAATGCCTAATGCAAACTTTGTATAATTCAGGATGTTTATGTTTTATAAATTGATACAGGAATGAACATTTGTTTGCCATTCAAAGATTGTGCTATAATTTACAAGTACCAAAAGTAATTTGGATCTGATTTTTATTTTGAATTGTGCTCAGTAATGGAAACTGACGTTTTAGCTTCTGATTGTGTTTTGCAGGCATGCATGATAAATCTGGGCCTGGCTGAGATTTCCTTGGAAGGAAGTCTGTGAGCTCCCAATGCACTTGTAGGCCCCAATTTCTATATCAATGTATGATGACTACTGCTGACCTGAGTGTAGCAATTAATTATACTTGATCGTAAAGGTTGAGTAAAAATGTTATTTTGGCACCCATGATAGTGAGATGTGTAACTTTGAATCTTTTATGAAGTGTTTTTTAAATCTATTATGAGAAGAACCTTGTACTTATAGTCAAGTATCGTAATTGTGATGAGATGTTTGGGAGAAGTCGCAGCAATGCATTGAGTGGAAATGTAAAATGTGTCCATACGGAATATTCCACATTGTCATTTATGTTTTGGAAATTGTAGTACATAGCTGAATGGAATATCGGCTTGGTATTGGAGCTGGAGGACAACTTAAATTATCAGCTGGAACATTGAGCCAGCTGGAATGAATAGTATTTGCTTCGTCCTCAACACCACTGTATTTATTGTGGTACATAGAAAACAACATTTCAATAGAATTTTATCAAAGGTATTTTTATATTTCAGAAAACCTTATGTGGGTATACGTGTTCAGTGTGTCAAACTTCAAAAGCAACAAAAAGAATGGTATTATTCCAAGATTTAAAACAACGCCTGCTGCATAACATGGAGCAGTTCAGTGCTTATCTTTGCCTGCATGTTCAAAAGCTGAAGGGATCGTAGCTCAAGCAAAATAATCGCATTCTTTTCTCAATCTATAATTCTGTTTCAAATAGTGTAGTGATATCTTTGATTGCAAACAAGCGATTGACATTCAGTATTCTGTGTTATCATCATCATCAAAGGCATTCCACCTCTTTTCATTTGGCCGGTATGCTAGCCTGGACTAATGACTACGGAGGGAAACAGAAACTTGCAGAAGTTTTGGTCACAAAGCTAAAGAAGGTTTCATTAACTGCAGTCTACAGCACTTAAAAGATCAGGGTTCTGAAGAAGGGGTTCGCATCTTAAAATGTAACCTGTCTGTCCTCTCCACAGATGCTGACAGACCTTCTGTGTTTTCTGACTTTTCTGATGATCCTACTGTTATTTATGTTTTGTATTTCACTTGTACTCCATTCCCATAGTATTAGGTTGTTTTTTGCAATGGCATTTGATGTGGGGGAGTTTTGCTGTGGCATGTAGTATTAGCATCATGCAACCTTGTTTATTTTAAAAAGGCACCTTGGAATGTGGGCCAGAGAGGGGGATTCTTGGTTTGAACCCTGATCTGTGCTCAAGTGGCTGATCTCAGTTAGGATGCCACAAACTATTGGTATTTCTGGTTTAGAAACTGGAAAATTGGTCTCCGTCCACACTACTGGTGGTATCCAGCAATTCCCACTGGAATAAAGGCAAAATACTGTGGATGCTGGAATCGGAAACAAAAACTGGAAAATCTCAGCAGGTCTGACAGCACCTGTGAACTTGAAATATTGGCTCTGTTCTCTCTCCACAGATGCTGTCTGACCTGTTGATATTTTCCAGCATTTTGTGTTTTTGTTTTAATTCCCACTGGAATGCATACATGTGTATGGACTGTGGAAAACCAAATGGGCTCAGTGTGATGTGCCACTTGTGTTAGTGTGGCCCCTTTAAGGAGGTATTCCCTGAGGGTTACGTGGTTCATGGTTTTTTTTCTCCTTGGGTGACTTCAGGGGGGAAAAGAGTCTGGTAGCATGGACCCTTCAAGGGAGTGTTCCTGAAAGCCATATGGTTTGGCCAGATCCTATGGAGTATCGAGGCGAGAAGCCGAGCCAGTCGAGTGCAAGGATGCATATCACTGGTCAGGAAGAATCAGCAGTTGGAGCCAGGGAGGAGTAGTATACAGTCGCATAGTTATTCTATCAGATCCTTTTGTATATATAGTTAATCGTTGTGTTGGCAATAAAGCCTTTTTGTTCTGAAGCCTCATCAAGTTGCCCTCGATTTATTACACCACGATAGGTGAATAGCCCACAACTGCTGCTTAGACTCTTGCATGAAGAATTGCTAAGGGATTCCTGATGTTCTGCAGAACAGACCCCCAACATGAGATAGTCGCTTAAGTGGTGCATTCAAAAGAAAACTTTTCAAATCCCCAAACAAAAATCTTTTTAAGAATGTTTAAAGAGGGAATTATTGCCCCTAAAACTAGTACAGTTTGTAAAAGTTATGGAAATATTAAAAATTTGCCATAGCACCATCTGTATCAGTCCTTGATGTTACTCACAGTTGGTGTACTTTTCTTTGCTTATTTGTGGTAATGTGTTCACTTCCATAAAAGATAAACTGGTAGTTGCAGACCTGGTACGGGTGCAGACCTGGTAAGGGTGAAGTGACTAAAATCAGTATAAATAACTTCCAATGGCAGTGTGTGGAACCCCATGGATAAGTGATTGTATATCTGCTGAGGCAAATTCAACTCCATCATACCGAGGGTATTACTCTTTCAAGATCCATCCTGTGCAGCGTTCAAACAAATAATTGAAAACTATGAGAGTGAAACAAATATTTACTTTTGTATGATTTGTATTCTTCACACCTCCTAACCATAGGTATCTAATTTCAAGTCTCATTGTGGGATGGGCTTTAATACCACAATCTTGTTCACATCTTACAGCCTGGTCTTGGTGATTTTACTCTGGGTCCAAAGGGGCTTTGCGTGCAGTAAGGTGTGAAATGGGAGCTTCAGCTACAGTTCCAAGACCTGCTCAAAGGTCAGTTCAGTTTCTAACCGCCGCATCACTGAGATTTTTTTGAACATAAGCAAATCGTTGTGGCCTGTTGCAGTGGTGTCAGCCTGACTTGTAAGTTGAGTGATTTATATCGTGCCAGTAGGGCTGACTGTTTCCAGCAGCTGAAATCCAGTGTGTGCTATTTGATGAAGTGGGGAGGGGAGGGGGGTGGTGGGGGTGATGATCGTGTATAGATGGAGATTAAGGTCTTTGAACTTGGCGGCTCTGGTTCATTTTGATCTGCAAAGTTTATTCCAGTTGTTATAGTGGACTAAATGGTGGAAATTTTTCGGTCAGTTTTTTTCATCCGAGGAATAGGATTAGGCCCCTTCAGTATTATGGCTCATCTCTGATTCTGAACTCCATTTACTCACCTTGATTCCTAACACTTACAATTCCTGCCAATCAAAAATCTTTTGAAATTTTCAATTGATGCAGCTTCAACAGCACCTCTTCGAGAGTAAGTTTCAAATTTCCACTGCAGTTTGCATGAATGAGTGCTTCCTTATATCACATTGGAAGTCCTAACTCTATAAGGATGCAGATGCTTCTATCGTTTTTGAAATGCTTCCTTCATTCGAGTCCAAACCAAAGTTTTGAAGGACATGATGTTATTCATGGTTCAGGAGAACATAGTCTGAAAATTTTGTGTTCTGTCATTACAGAAGAGGTTGTATTGAAAACTTGGTTATTATTTAGGTGCACAGGAAATTAACTTGATTCTGTACAATGTATGGCAGTGGTTCCCAAACTTTTTTCACTGGGCCGCACTTTCGGAATAAAAATTTGCTCGCGCCACACCTAATTTTTTATTGATAAGCAATACATTCAAAAACAAAAAGAAAACCACTCCTAGCAGTGCTTGATTCATAACATGGAACACAACTACTTTATAATATGATCATGGGACATCCAGAAAGTATAAAACAATGCTTGTTTAAACCATGTTTAAATGGTTCTTTGATTGTCCTTGAATCTTCTTGCCACACTTGCCATCCTCTCTCGCCACACCAGTGCGACGCGCCGCACCCTTTGGGAACCACTGATGTATGGTAGTGACTAGTGACTCTCGGATGTTGTTTCCTAATTGCCATTATTATATTTGGGGAGGTGATGGTCTCGTGGTATTATCACTAAATTATTAATCCAGAAACTCAGCTAATGTTCTGAGGATCCGGGGTTCCAATCCTGCCATGGCAAATGGTGGAATTTGAATTTAATAAAATATATCTGGAATTAAGAATCTACTGATGACCATGAAACCATTGTCAATTGTTGTAAAAACCCATCTGGTTCACTAACGTCCTTTAGGGAAGGAAATCTGCTGTTCTTAATTGGTCTGGCCTACATGTGACTCCAGAGCCACTGCAATGTGGTTGACTCTCAACTGCCCTCGGGCAACTAGGGATGGGCAATAAATGCTGGTCAGCCAGCGACGCCCATGTCCCACGAATGAATAAAAAGAAACACAGCATTACAGGTTAACCTTGACAGCAGTTTCTTCTGGCCTCTTGGAATTAAACTTTTTCCAATGTTCTAAATATCTTGCTGGCTACACTTGCATCCTGGAATGAAGGAAATCAAGAGTGCCTGTTTCAAGGGCCCTAAATTCACAAGAGTAGCTAATTTGAACAGATTTTGTGTTTGTTTGTTCCAGTACAAACTCAACTTTATCTTCATATTCTTAAAACGAAAAGTCAATGAAGCACATACTTGCTGTAATTTTCTGCATGTGCAGCACAGCATCTACCCACATATCTTTATGAAAGTGGAATTTCCTGTATGTTAGTCTTGAAACCACATGAAATATTTGTACACTTCATTAAATCTCTATCGCTGAGGGTTAGCTTGGTTCCAGTTTTTATTTTGGAAGTGTTGCAAATTTTCTACTGGCTGTGCCTCTTTTAGATCATGGCTAAATCCCAAAATTGAGTAATTTCCTGGCAGTGGGTTGCTTTGCAGCTCAAAACATTTATGTCTTTCTGGCTTTGGGTCGGAACCCGCTGTGAGTACAGTACGTGTATAGTCCAAAACCTGCTCAGGAAATTTTATGAAGATGAGCGACAGGAGAGATGTGATGTGCACTTGTGGTTATTCCTTCTGTAATCCTAAATGCTGATGTGCAGTCCTCAGCTATTGACTGGTCTAATGTTCTTTCCAACCTAACAAAGCCTTTTGTTATAGGTGCAATATTCGGTTACATAGACTTAATATCAAAGGTTCCCTGGGATTGACGATTAAAAATCAAGTACAAGCAACAGCTTTCATTTATACAGTGGCCCGGGATTCATTGCAACAGGGATATCTGTGGCAACCACTAATTTTAATCATTTTGGCCTTGTGATCTACCAGTGGTGAATTTATGACACCATTTGTAGAGAATCTATTCGGTAATGCTGACTTGAGCTAGCTGTGAATCTGTAGTAGTATGGCGAATGAGCAATTGATTGATCCCATGGTTTATTACCATTGAGATTTCCATAAATTCATATGTATTGATATGCTAATAGATTATGGTTATATGGGTGCTTACCAGTAGCAGAATGCAATATTTATGCTTCCAAGTTCAGTTGCTAAAATTATGATTTGGGGTTCATTAAAATTTCAAAGTAAACCTCATTTGAGGACCATCTGTAATAGCACCTGTACGTATACCTTAACTTGATCTGTAATAAATCAATTAATCTTTTAATGTATATTTAAGAGACCGTAGGACATTGTAGGGAGATTTCACTATCTCACTTAATACATGGATTGGAGAAAGTTAAAAGAATAAAAAAAGCACTGTTATTCATTATTCTGTTGTACTTTATTGAGGCCAAAATTACTTTCCTGAGGGAGACGATGCATGCTATTCTACACAAAGTGAACCAGATTATTATCACGTTACCTGTCTGTATATAAAGTATTATCAAAATCAACAATGTAACTATACACTGTGGTCCACTTAAATCCATGTTTCTGTGAATTATTATCATTAGGATATCACTATGGGACTAATTAGAGTTTGGTGCATATGTAGGACATCTAATGGTCTGATTTCTTTTTTGGGTTATAGTTCAAGTAACTGGAAATATTTAATTACCTTAATCCTTCTTACAGAAAGAACTGATACAATGACAATACATAAGTGCCTTTAGCACCGTAAGATGTTTTTCAGGAGCACCATCAAACAAAATTTGACTGAGTTACAAGGGATGCTAGGACAGATGACCAAGTGCTTCGAGAGAGGTAAGTTCTGAGGGACAGCTTTGAATAAAGGCAGAGAGACTAACTGATGTAGTTCAATTAAGTACTTTGGCAGATGGCAGAAGGTTGCTAAGTTTATATCTGTGCTTCAGCAGCCAGAAATAGTAATTGCAATTTGATTTATGAGAATGGATTTGGGCATTCCCTTTGGATTGATCTTCTATGCTCTTAAGTGTGGATAATGAGACAGTTGAAGCAACCATCTTGAATAAACACACGCAGTCTGCAGTGTCATTGGGCGGGGCTTTCTGGCTATATGGTGGGATCTTCATTGCTGCGGTTTCCTGCCCCTTATTTTTCAATGTAGTGGTGGTGATATGAAGACTGGCTTCAGTGTAGTGAAGTTCACGATTGTCATTTGTTTCAATGGGACAAAGCCATATTTATCTTGGTGAGGGGTAATATTGGAGTGGAGACCAAGTGTCAGGGAATTGTATAGTGGCATTAGTAATTGTGTAAGTCACTGACACCATTATTTCCTGAAAGTTCTGGGCAAGAATAATGCCATAGCCCCAGGTGTGCCAGTTATTATGCTGAGAGCCTTTGGCAAACTCCAAGTCAAATTTTAGTATATAAAAACAACTTCCCAAAATGATTCAGAGAAATGAGAAAAATGAACACCGAAGTATAAAGAAAAGGTAGTTAGGTGACCCAAGAATTGCTTGAAGAGATGGCTTATAAGGCTTAAGGATGGCTTTTAAAATAAGAAAGACAGGCAAGTGGAGAGACGGAGAGGTTTGATGGAATTGTGCAACTGTGGAATCCAAGCAGCTAAAGCCCTGGTACTAGTAAAGCTGCATGTCATTAGTGGCGAGAGAATTGAGTTTATGATAGAGGCTGAGGAAATAACTTTTTTTTTACTGTCGTTTATTTGGAGTAAATTGAAACTCATCCATGACCAATGTTGTATAAGCAGCCTGTCAGTGCAAGAGTCATAGTAGAGTTCATGAAAGCATTGCAGAGGTTGGTGTTTTTGTGTATGTCTGGAAGCGATGCCATAGTTTTGAATGATGATTTACCATCTAGGGCAGTATGTAGGTGGGAGTTTCAAAGATAGATCTCTGGTGTCTGGGGTGGGGTGCAGAGGGAGATGGGAGTCTGAAGATAATGACGTGGAGGAAGATGCCATTGTTTAGGAAAGCTCTGACTACAGTTGCATAAATAAGAATGGAATAAAGAAGGGAAGTCCCATGGAACGAGGCAACTCTGAGGCATTTGAGGAGCTTTTAAACCAATGGTAGGCAACCTGTGGCCCGGGGGCAACTGCAGCCCATCTGGGTTTTGAGTGCAGCCCTGGAGACGTTTTGTCGATCGTTGCCCATGCACAGGGTTACCACATTTGGCAGATTTCCGTCCATGTGGTTTTTTCCTTACTAGAATGACTGTAGTGTTGCACAGACAACACAAGGGTGACAGAAGCAAGATGCATGCTGATTGCACACAACATTGAGAACTGTGTGCTCCATCTGCATCTAAAGTGTAAATATTTATTGTTTTTACCATTTGACGTTGATAGTTCTATCAATGTACAAATTATTAACATTTTCTAGAATGGTTATGGAATATTTTGCGAGTATTAAATGTATTTAATCTTATTCCTGGGGTGGTGGTTAGTGAACAAGCCCGATTTCAATCTTGTGGCCTAATGCGATGAAGGAGGGTTACTCATGTGGCCTATTCACGAGCCTAGGTTGCCCATCACTCTTTTTAAGCACATCAAAGGTTAAAAGGTTTTTGAAGGTTTTCACGGTGAGGGCAGTAACATTGAGTAATATGATGTTATGGTTACACCATGTAAACTCTGCTCTGGAAAGAACCTTGAAAGAGTTCCTTAGAAGAACAGGGAGGCCACGATGTACTCTGTCCATTGTCAAGAGGAATGACTGGGAAAGGTGAAAGAGGTAGCTATGTATAGTGAAGATTGGGAATATGGGCAGTATCTTGCTGCTGATTGGTCAGGCTATTGTGTTTGTAAAAGGTTGGGACATGTTAACATTCATACTGCTGATTGGTTGACTGCGCAGAATGAGTGGCTATATTCCTTGGGTAAGGGTAACCAGTTGTCACTGATGAGATGGTGTAGAATTGTTAGATCTCCATGGCCTCCCTGGTATGTCTTATACCAGTGTTTGATGGATGGGATAAATTTAGATGTGGTGATTATGAAGTTGAACATGTTTGATGATTGCTGGCTTGACAGCTTTTGAAGCAGGTTTCATTCCTTGAGTCAATTGTGTAGGCTGTAGCCTTTTTCATTAAAGCCTGTGTGTAGGGTGGATGAGGGGAGATAATGAACCACAGTAGAATGTCAAGGTTTAAACCCTATTTCCCTGATATTGCAAACTATGTTAAGCATCTGGAAAAAGTTTGTTCTGACTCTTGCATGGTTCTGTCTTCTAGAAAGCAGCCAGTTCTGATCTTGTTTCTGAATCATTTTCTAACTCGTTGATACTGTGGGATATTGTCGTGAGGAGGGTACAGTACATTTCATTGAGCTTTCCACTCCCCACCCCTCGTGGGGAATTAGTTGTGGGTGTTCAACGCAAAGTTGCCATTTTGGGGAAGCAGTGGTTAAATTGTTCTGAAGTGGAATTTTGTTGATGAGAGAGATAATATGTGATACTCCTTCAGAATGGAGGCAGATTGGTTTGCAGTGTTGTGTTCAAACTGCAATTTATTTCTTGGCCTTCTTGGTTGCTTTAAAAATGTTGACTTTAGCCCATGTGTTAATTATTAGCCATGAATCTTTACAATATCATAAGATTTACATCTAGTGGAAAAAGATTTTTTGCGAGCAGCCGTAATCCAATTTTGAATAGGGTGCTTTTGTTGTCTCAAGAAGCATGATGTACGTTTAAATGTTTCCTCCTAATTAGCTACGAGAGGACAATTATAAGATTGCAAAATTCTTTTGTGTTTTTTGACAAAGCTCTGCTGTCTCTGAGCGAAATGTAATTACTTTTCTCAATAAATCTCTATTTTAGTACTTGGAACCATTTAAATTAAACGTTGCTTGATCTAGGTTTGCTGTAATTATGCAGAGTTTACACTCAGGGCAGTGCTGATCCCTGATATTCAGCGAGGGAGGTATTGGTTTTTCCCCCTCAAATGAAAACTTTCACAAAATGTCATGTCGTCTTTGCTGTTGACAGGTGAATCATTCATATTGTAATATACAATCACCAAGAACTTTTTCTTTTCAATCTTTTTCTGTTTTTAAAATGGAAAGTAGCATAGCATTCCCAAGACTGACATTCTGAATGTAGGGAGGCAGAGTAGCCAACGATTGTTGAGTTATCTCGCATGCAATCAGAAACTAATTCCAAGTCCCTGAGCGAGTGAGTGGCAGATGCTAAGGCTGACATTTGTGCTTGCAGCTGCTCTGATTTAGAGTTAGTGGGCACTGGATTATCATTACGTGCATTGTATTTAAAAGATCAATATAGATGACACAGGCTATTTTACCCATCTAGTTAATTCTCTGTAGAAATGTACTTTTATATTTTCCTGCCCTCCTCAATCATAGCATTTAAATGACCAGTTCTTTTACCAGCATCATCTATTGGAGAACCATTTCAATATAAAAATCTTCAGTGAAGAAGTGCTTCTTGACATCATCTTGAACTTTTTTTTTAACCTAGTCACAACAGGAGATCAATTTATTCACAGTTTGTATAGCAGGCATAATGCATACATGAAATGAAAGACAGAAAAGCTTCAACTGGCTTATGACTGAGTCATGTTTAAACTCTATTGATTTGGCAGTATAGCTCAGCATTCTGTATGCTGCTCTACAATCATGGGCATTGTCAGTGTGTCTGCTATCATTCCTAGATCTTTTGTCCTCTCACTAGTTTGATAGAATTCTTCTATATTTAAAAAGTTTTTTAAAGTGAATGGCAGGAAAAGACCTACTAGTTTACCTCACCCAGCCTATGCAGTTGTGATGCCTTGTGCATACAGGCACCCCCCACTCACCCAGAGCTATGAAATCTAGTAGAAACAGAAAAGCAGGTTATGACCCACTGTGTAAGATCTTCCATTTACTTTCATCTGGCATTGGTCTGTCACTTGTAACTACTGTTTATGAATTTCCATTTCTATGGGTAAAGCTCAGGTTAAGAAACAACAGCTTTAAAATGCTGATACTGTGGTTTAAATAAAGACTTTCCTTTGTAATATTCTAGCAAATCCTGTATTTTCAGGATAATTGTAATTTAACCTTTAAAAATTAGCTGCAACGTGACACTAATCAGAACTCTTATTGGTATATTTGATTGCTGGGGAATATACCAGTAACTTGCTTTGATATATGGCCACAGTTTGACAGCTATTATATCAGAGAAGAGGTGCATTCTAGGACAATGTAGAGTATGAATGTGGGCTGTGCTAAGCAGAGTATGTATTTTATGCCAAAATATTACAAGTCCTGTTTCTTCTTGCACCATATTTCTTGAAGATTTTGATCTTTTTCTTTGTATTCCAGTAAAGGAAAGATGTATTGAAACCAGTTATAGTGCCCTGATAGCCAGCTGGCCCAACTCGGGTTTTGAACTGATGATTGTTCCTGGTAAATGTGCCACATCAAGCTAGTCCATTTACCTAGTCAATCAGTACAGATTCCTAAAATCTGTATGGTTAGAGACATGTTGATCCGAAGCAAAGAAGTTGTTTTCCAGAGCTGGGGGCTGAATGGAAATAAAATGGTGTTAGATTGTCATAATATTGAAGCCATTTTGACTACGTGCCAGTAATTGAGAATTGAGTATTTTTTAATGCACCTGGTTATTTTATTGTCATGGACTTTCAGAAGTGCACATGTTTTCAACATTTGGAAACTTTGCTTTTTGATGCAAGCAGGCATATGGATATATCTTGTACGCTGAACTTTGTGAAGTTCAAGAATCTGTGTCCCTGGGCCTGCTTTGAAATGTCTGGTATTCTATCGTTATGTTTGATTCGAAATTCAGAGAGGATACTGAAGGCTGAGTGTTTAAAGGGCTCTAGCTTTTCATATGATACAATAAGAGCCACACAGGACGTATCTCATTTGCTAGATTAACAGGTCCTGCTGTAACATGTGGCTGGAAGTTTAATCATGTTGAGCCAGTACAGAGGGTTTTGCTCTTCGACCCTAGCTATATAAAAAGTCCTGTACCTCAGTGCTGAGGCTCTTCAGTTTGATCACTGATTAAACAGCAAACTTTACACTCCACCCCAAAAACACAATGGGTGGGATTTTGCAACCGGGCTCATCCCAAAACTGGAAAATCCCGCTTGAGGTCAACAAACCTTTCCATGGTCTGCCCCTCATCTGCTCCAATTCCCATGGTGGGCGGGATGGTAAAATTTGCCCCAATCTGTGCAGAGTTATAATGCAAACACTGCAATACCAATTTTTAAGAAATATATATTACACACCGTATTACAGGAGGAGGATAATTCCTGTGTAATTTTATGATTTGAGTGATTCATTGATCTAGTATTTTGATTACAAGCTGGTTTGCTGGAGGGGTTCTTCAATTGGTGGCAATGCCCCAGGTGCGAGAGTGGAAAAAAGAGCCTACACTCCTGATAGTACTCTAGTTTCTCACAGAACGGTTTATTGGCTATCTGATCCGGTCTGCATCAAATTCAGCTGTATTGCCCAAATTTATCAAAAGGCTCATGCAGATAACTACCATCTAGCATTGTCTTCTAGATTTATTTATGCAGGAGTGGACTCAAGTTGCGTGTCTAAGCAAACCAAATTTTTCATTAACATTCTGATATTGCTGCTTTTCCTGAATGCTCTAACTGATTTAATGTACCAAAAGTGTGACCATGTTTTCAGTTGCAAATAGTTTTGTCACAGATTACTCTTTTGCATGCTTTTACATGTATAAATTATTACTACCTAAATTTGTCTGATACGGATGTGCTGATTTACCACCTTCAGCTTCTATGTCCATCGATGGTGGAAAGGAAACATGTAGTTTTTAAACCCGTTAAATGCATGGAGTGAAATAGGGACGAGTTAGTAGCTCAGCAGCCCATGAAATCTGCAGGACTCCCAAGAATAAGAAATCACAGCGATTTATTCCTCCATGCTCTGAAGTGGTGCTTTGACATTATTTGTTACTATTTAACAATCGGAGAATTTGAAAAGAAGCAGTTTGTTCATTAAGGTTTAAAATATGTGTTGCACAAGTTTTCTGTGGTGTATCCAATGTAACCAAACTGGCCTGGTAGAATGGCTAGGATCAAACTCTGGGATTGTTGGTTTCTTGATATGATGCGGACTTGTGCATCCATTGTATTTGTATTGTAAGTGTTGCTGGCTAGGCCAGCATTTATTGCCCATCCCTAGTTGCCCTTCAGAAGGTGGGGTTGAGCTGCCTTCCTGAATCACTGCAGTCCCTGAGGCAATGACACACCCAGTGCTGTTTGGGAGAGAATTCCAGGATTTTGACCCAGCGACAGTGAAGGAACGTCAATATATTTCCAAGTCAGGATGGTGAGTGACTTGGAGGAGGA